>NW_027488749.1:300000-417500 GCF_050948215.1 Halictus rubicundus | reverse complement strand
AAGTCGTGTCGGGCCATGAAATCTTCGAGCTTTCGGCCTCTCGCGTCTGTCTTCGGATTTCCCCAAAGGGTAGATTTCCCGTTGACATCCGCTGCAATCACGACTCGGTTATGGTTTAGCGCCGCAAGCACATTCCCCAGTCGAGCCAGACTTGGTTCAATGTCCTCCGAACATTGAAAGTACGGGCTGACTAGGTAGACGGTTCCGAAATTGCCTTTTACGCTTACGCAGTAGATATGCGTGTCGCACAGATGCGTGAGTTTGACCAGGGTTAGATCCTGGTTTATGACAACTATTGCTGCCATAGGTTGGTCTCCTTCCGTGAACGCTCTTGCTGAGCCCAGTCCGGGCAATTTGCCCCGCCAGCTGTACGGCTCTTGCGCTAGTAATACAACGGATCTCCTGGTATGCAGCAAAGATATGATTTCATCGGTCACGATTCGAGCGCGCTGCATATTATGCTGTACAACTCAAATCTGCCTATGAGATCGTCTTTCTTCGGTGTGTTTAACCATAATTGGCTCGAGCTACTACTTGCTATAACTCTACCTGACAGGACTCGCACAGCTTGTCTCTCGACTGATGGTCGTGCGACTTGCCTCGATCCTTATAATTAGAGCAGACGGGTCCGATCTTCTTGTTTTTGCACGAGGCAAAGGTATGCCCCGATTGGGCGCAGTGACCGCATAAGTCTTCTTTGAGCTTACATCGTTTGGCCGTGTGGCCAAACGTCTGGCACTTGAAGCACCGAGTTACCGAGACGTAGTCCTGTACACGATAGCACGACCAGCCCATGTAAACTCGGCCTTCCCCACTCTTCAGCCGCCGGCAAACCTGCGGACTGACCTCAACGACCCGGTTGGCCGCCTCTCTGCCATTGGGACTTGGAAGCCGACCTTCAGGTTAGAGGCAAATTCTTTCTGGGTCATCTCGGAGAGGGTTTGCTTCCAGCGACTGGAAGCAACCTCGTCTATCGTCAACTCTCGAGGAACGTCGTACACGATGAGTGAAGGGTTCCTCTTGGTTGGCATGGAGACAGAGAGTCCTGCATCTTTCAGGCTGCTACTCTCCGTAAAGGCCCGAAGATCCTCACTGCGTTCAGGCTCGACGACTTTGCCACCGGAGTGGATGCGTCGAACCGACTTCACGCGGATCTTCTCCTTGTTGGGTTTCACCAAGGAAAGGACAGTACGCTTGGTCGCTTCGATGTCCTGCTTCTTGCCCTTCGGCGGGAAGATCTTCACCACATGCTGTGGTGGCTTCACCGCGTCTTGGGAAACCTTTTTGCATTCGATCTTTGCCGTATCGGCGTAGGTCGACTGCAAGCGCTTACCAGCTTGACTGGTCGGCATTGACCGCGGGGCAGTCAGCGACACAGTCTTTGCAGTTACCGCAGTTCGAGCCTTCTCTGCTCTAGCCGCTACGAGCTGCACTTCGAGGTAGCCATTCCGAAGAATGAGCTCCATCACCAGCTCGTTGAGTGCGTTCGCATGTTCGATTAACTCTTTAGCCGTGATCTTTGCAAGTCGCGATTTCGCGCTCGTGCAAATCTTCGTGACTGCCGAGATTTCTTGAAAGGCCTCTTCTCTTACGAGATCGAGGGTCCTTTCTTTGGGCCCGGAAGCCACCTCCTTCGGCTTCCTTCTTTTTTTCTTTCTCTTCCCCTTGCCTGGTGCTGGCTCGGTGTCGAGTTTGTTCTTTTCGGAGGGGACCGGTTCCTTATCCCCTCCTTGGATATGGTCATCTTCGGGCTCTGGGTTATCATCCCCGTCGAGCACCGTGCCATCTTTGTCAGAGACAAGGTTAGCACCTTGCCCCTGACCTTTTGGGCTCTTCCCGGACGATGAGGAAGAGCCTTTCTTTTTTGGCGACTTGGTCGCCTTCTTTTTCGGTTTCGGTTCCGGTTTTGGCTTAGGTACGTCTTCTTCCTTCCCGTCAGCCTCGACCTTGACCGGCAAAATTGCACCGCACCTTATGAGGGGCACGCAAGGTGTCAGAACGATTACATCGTTATCTCCCTCGGACCTCTCGATTTTGGTTGCGGTGGCTTCACCCCCGGCAGTGCCGGGCGCTGGACCCACCGTCTTGACTCGCTTTGTTTTCTTTTTAATACCCATATGATATTGTGTAATTTTCATTCCGCTGCGTGTCCCGGCCTCCTCGGACCCTCAAATGGAACCTGCATCCCGCTATCCCGTCCGCGGATATTGGTGCCGATTACTCGAACACCATCCACTTCCTCGCCCAAGCGGAACACCACTCGCTAGTAACTCATGATATTCCAAGCCGATTGACTAAGCATAGGGTTAGTTTATCTCGCTTAGCCGCCCATCTAGTCGAAGCAGATGGCCAAAGGTACGTGTTGGCGACGTCTCTCCCGCAGGAGAGGGCCCCCTCAGATCCCAGGATCCTCTTTTCCGACGACAAGGGTCGCCACGCACGGCAAACACGTGGGAGACGTGGACTTTGAGTGGTTGTCTCCTCCACTCCACTGCGCTTCGTTTTGTTCGCTCGACTCCGAAGATCCTGCCATCCAGCGGGACCACGTGGAGGCACAAGCGCAGCTAGGACACATAGTGTCCCTTTACAGCTCCGGCTTCTCCGAGGAAAAGAGCTCATCCCTTAGCAAATCCTCCCGGACACGTATTTCTTTACTTGTAGCGGCATTTTTCTTGCTGGGGCCGTGTCCCTCAGCGGCTGAAGGTTTGGCAGTAAATGATGCCTTCAGCTTTTCTCCACAATATACGCATTTTGCCGCTACGCTGGTACTCTTAGATGAAGCGCGTACCAGTCTCGATCTGACTTTGCCGGTCGCACTCACTTTTGGGTCATAGCCACCGCACCATAGCAGCTCTGTGACAGCAATACGGTCTGTTTGGACTGCCACAGGCGCTCCTATCGACCCGTGAGAAAGCCAAAAAGCTGTCCCCGCCCCAAACAGGGACATTTCATATCTCATATCGGCAATGTCAACCAGTTGCCTGGCTCCACTTTCCATCTCCACAGCTGCGAAGGGAAAGTTCGTAGGTGTTGTGAACTTTGAGCTTGGAAAAACCCCTTTCTCACCGCTTAAGGGTCATTGAAAGGATAGACCGTCCTATACAGGAGGTAACTCACTTAGCCGCTTCTCTGTCGGTGCGGCTCCGAAGGGATGCACCGCCATCGATGCGTTACCAGCGGGGGCCACGGGGAGGCAGAGTTACCAGCTTGACGCTCGGTCTCTTACAGGTTGGCACGGTCAAGCCGCTGGCCTTTACACCCTGCGATCACGAAACCCGGGGTGTTAAGGGTATCGCCTGCGCTGATAGTCAGGGTGGTTGTTGTGGTTGCGTGCCGGAAGTATTGGTGTTGTGCCTGAAACAGATTGTGCTTTATGAGTGTCTGGGTACTGACCTTATCTAGTGCCGATTTCTCCTTCTCTGCGTCCTGCAGAATCACGAAGGCCTTGCCGGTATCGCTTCATCCTTTTATTGTTGTCGCTATGTCGAATCCGTGTCCAGTTTTCTTCTTTCTTCTTCAGGATGTTCCTCGTTGCTTCGTTGAATTCCTCTATATAGTCCTCGGTGATCCATTTGCTTGGCTCGGGTGGCCATTGGTGTCCATTTTGTTCGATTTTCCTTCGGTAAACTGCTCGTTCGCTCTCGTATTTTTTGCAGTTGATAAGGATGTGTTCCGGTGTTTCCGCCTGTCCGCACTCGCATAGTTCGTTGTCTGCGAGTCCTAATTGCTTCGGCTTTGCTGCAAAGTCGCGGTGGCCCGTCAAGAACTGTACGCTGTAGTGGTTTGGGATTAGCCATTTATTGTCCATTTATTCTATCCTGGATGTTTGGAATTATCGTGAAGGTGTGTCTGCCTCTTGCTGAGTCTTGCCAACGTCTTTGCCATTCTGAGTGGATATGCTGCGTGATCGCTTCCGCTGGTGGGGTGTCGTCCTCGTCCTCTGGGAACCGGTAGTTCGGTAGATTGAATGGAGTGTTGTTTCTGACTGAATACCTTAATTTTGCTTCTAATATTTTTAGGTCGATGGGTGGTGTTCCTGCGACGATTTGCAGTGCTTCCGTTGGACTCGAGGCATATGCCTTGAGTGTTCGGAGCAGGGCGAATCTTTGGGCTGCTGTGATGGTCCTGATGTGGTGTGAGTTTGCTCTGTCTGCCCATGCTGCTGCGGCGTAGGTTGCTATCGGAACGAAGACTCCAGTGTAGAGAGTTTTGAGACTTTTGTACTTAAGTCCCCAATCTCTGCGTGCAACTGTTGCTAGTCTGTTGAATTTTTCTGCACTTTTTGCCCTGATCTTTGAGGCATGCGTTTTGATGTGCATTCTTGTGTCTATATGGAGGCCGAGGTAGCGCACTGTTTGTGCCAGGTGTATTGACTTGTTGTACAGTCTGATAGTCGGCGGTCTTCTTATGTCCAGGGATCCTTTTAATAGCAACATTTCTGTTTTCTTGACTGATAGTGTGAGCTTTTCTTCTGTGCACCATTGTTGTGTAATTGTTGCTGCTTCTTGTCCTTGTTCCTCTAGCTTTTTTATTGAGTTCCCGGTGATAAGAATGAGCAAGTCATCGGCGTAGGCGAAGGCCTCGAATCCTTTTGCCGTTAATGTGTTGAGGAGGTCGTCGAAGACGAGGTTCCACAGTGATGGGCCGAGAATTGATCCTTGCGGGCATCCTCTTGTGACCGTCTTTTGTACCTCGTTGTTCTTTCCTATTATTTTAACTGTTCTGTCGTTGAGGTAGTCGGCGATAAGCAGATATATGTTTCTGGGGCAGTTCCGTTCATTTAGGCGGTGGAGGATGCTGGGCCACCATACATTATCGAACGCTCCGGAGATGTCGAAGAGAATAGCTAAGGCGTATTTCTGTGGCGAGGCTTTTACCGTTTCTTGCATGTGTATTATTGCGTCCGTGGTGCATTTACCTTTTCTGAAGCCGTATTGTCTCTCTGATGCTAGCTCTGGATGTAGGAATACGGTTTCCAGTCGCCCGACGATTAGTTTTTCGAGACATTTTCCTTTTACGGAGAGGAGACATATTGGTCGGTATGAATTTGGGGTAGAGTCGTCTTTGTCCGTGCCCTTAAGTAGTGCTCTGATCTAGCCGATTTTCCATTGGCTTGGGAAAACGCCACATTTCAAGCATTTGTTGTATAGATCTGTGTAGTTTTTCCTGAGGGTTCCGAATGTTGCTTTAAGTACTTCAACTTCGATGAGATTTGTTCCCGGTGCTTTCCTGTTTTTGAAACTTAAGATTGTTCTCTTAACCTCGTCGTGGGTGAAATTTGGTTCGTCTGTTGTTTCTGGTGCTGTGCTGGTGTTTTCTCTCCTCTCTCTTTGACTGATTGAATCCTCTGTGTCGTCGGGTACGAGGGCGTTCAGTAAGTCCGCCGCTGCGTTGCTCCAGGTTGTTGGTCGGTTCTGGTTCACGGTCGTCCTTGGTGTGACGAGGGCTTGTTTGAGTGTAAATTTACTCATGCACAGCCGGTAGGTAGTTCCCCAAGGATTGGCATTGCCTTCCTTTGTGACAAAAGCCTGCCAGCTGGAGTTTTTGGCTTTGTTAACTGCGTTTGTGTATTTCCTACGTTTTTCTCTGTGGATGTTCCTTTTGAGTTCTCTCTGGGTAGGGTTGTGTTCCTGTTGGAATGCCTTGGGGGTTCGGTACGTGTCCTTTTTCATTTTTGTCAGTTCCTCTGTCCAGCAGGGTACGGATCTGTGATGTTTCTTCTTTGCTTGTAATGCGTGCTTGCATGTGGTAATGATGCATTCTCTGATTCTGGTTGTGGCTTCTTCTATTCCCTGTCTGTCGTTGATGTCATTATCTTGTAGGAGCGTACTCCTATTTTCCAGGAGTTTGCGGTGAAAGTTTTCCCAATCCGCTTTGCTGGTGCGGAAGCGTGGTTCCTGTTGTTTGATTATGCCTGTTCTATGGGGCCGTATGCTTAACATGATGATATTGTGGCCGATTGTGGTCATCTCTTCTGCTACTCTCCAGTCTTTAATGAGATTAATCATGCTCTCCGTTGCAAGTGTGACATCTATGTTTGTGGATCCTGAATGCGACTGAAACGTTGGTGGGTTGTCTGGCTCGTTCAGTACGTGTAAGTTCATTTCGGCTATTGTTTCTTCTAGTTTATCTCCTCGTTCGTCGGTTATGTCGCTGTACCATATTGATGATTTCGCGTTCACATCGCCTGCTATGATTAGTTTCTCTCGCGGAAGAGCTTTGGCTATCTCGTGTATCATTTGGATGTAAGGTTCGATTCTGTGTGAGCATTGGAAATAGATACTTGCGATGTAGAAGTTGCTAGTCGGGCCTGTGATTTCGACGCAGGTGCAGTGTTCGTTGCTGAGGTGAGCCAGTTTTAGTGTGGAGAGAGATGGGTTTGTAATGATGATTCCTGCGTAGACTTGTTCTCCGGGTTTGCCGCCATGGCACTGAATTCCTTGGTTGCTGAGCCCGATGAACTTTCCTTTTATATTATATGGCTCTTGCATTAGGAGGATGTCGATCTGTTTTTCACTGAGGAGTTTGACTGCTTCGAGTGACACTGCCTGCGATCTTCTCACGTTAAGCTGTGCAATCCTGATTTCCTGTTCGTCTGCGTAGGCGGGGCAGTCTCGTGACCTTGATGAGTGGTTGTGATCCTTATTTGCTCTCTTGCAGTTTACGCAGGAGGGCTGGCTGCTTCTGGTTGGGCATTTGTCGAAAGTGTGACCGTCCTGGGCACAGTGTCCGCATGTTTCAGTGGGTGTACGGCAGTATTTGGCGATATGGCCGAAGGATTGGCATTTGTAGCATCTGCTGACCGTTGTGTAGTCCTTAACGGTGCACGAGTACCAGCTGACGAATACTTTCTTCTTGGTCTCTACGAGGAGCTTCCTGATTTTCGGTGTGGCCTTTGCCACCCAGTTTACAGTTTCCTTGTTTCTGTCCCCTGTCTTGAAAACCAGTCGGAATTCTTCTGTAAATTCTTTATGTGTAAATTGCTCGAGATTTTGTTTATGTATTGCTACACTGAGATCTTTCTCTGTTATGTCTTTAGGGACACTGTATATAATAACTCTTGGTTTTTTCTTGCTTGGGGTTTCGATTTTGAGACCTGCTGCTTCTAGGCTTTTATTTTCTATAACTCTTTTCAGATCTTCGACTGTTTGAGTTTGTATTAGTACTCCGCTGTTGTTTATGCGTCTAAGGCCGATGATCTTTAGCTTTTCGTCAGCTGGCTTCAGGTTATCCATAACTGTCTGTTTCGTTTCGCTGCTGTTGCTTATCTTGGAGTTTTCTTTGGGGTAGATTGTAGCGACGTGTTTTGCTGGTTTGTTGACTGACGTTGCTATTGACTTTTTTCTCAGGACTTCTGCAAAGGAGAGGGGAAGCTTGTTTGCAATTATCTGTGGTGTGCCGAGTTGATTGACTTTGGTGACGACGCTGTTCACGAGGGCAGTCAGCTTCTCTATTTTTTCTTCTGTTGTGCTTGTTGTGTCGTTTCAGCGATATGTTCTCCTCCCATAGACTGATGATGCGTTCATTAAGGATTTCATTTTGTCTTTCTAGTGAGTTCTTATGCATGATTGCTGCGTCTATTGCTTGTAGGATTTGCACTTCCTCGTTGGTAGATGTGTCATTTATGAATTTGTTCATGAGGTGTTCAGTAGCATTGGCGAGTGTTCTGACTGGTGTTTGTTTAGGTGCGGCGTTGGTGTTTTTAGTTTCGCCTCTATTGAGCATCGGTCGCTTAGGATCGTCGATGTGATCCTCGTCGTGGTGCTCGTCTTGTGTACTGTCTCGCTTTCTTTTCTGCGTCTCCGACTCGGTTTCCATTTTTGACGTTGTGTCAGCGCTGCATGTACTTTCGATTCTCCAGTCGGGTGTTCGGACGCTGGACTCGGGTAGCCAATCGGGTCGAAAGACGGTGTCGGTCGGCCAACCAATCAGAGACAGCCTGTTGGTTTGCGGCGTGGTCGTTTAGATGGCGCTTCGGGAGATGATGCAGCGTCACTTTTGGCGGTAAAAAAATTGGCGGGCAAGATGGCGTCCAAGATGGCGTCCAGGTGGTGGGAAAATTGGCGGGATAAAGGCCAGTATGGCGTCCAAGATGGCGGTCACTCGCGCGTCACTTCACTAATTTGTTAATAATTGTTCACTGAGGCCTTCCTGTGCCGTAGAAACACTCGCGTCGTATTTCACTACACTAGTGTGGGATAAAATATGACTGACTACGTGCGGGAAAAAGAATAAAACAGTATATATATTTGGAATAAAAAAAAAGACAAAACAATTATACACGACGCGATTGACCGCACCTCGCAGGTCAAAACTCAATGCAATACTTTGTTCTCTCAACTTCGACCACAACTCGCAGGCCGAAGCTCTCTCACGTGCGCTTTTCTCTGGACTCCTTCGTCTTCGTTAAAAGAAAACGCGTCAAGCTCGCACTCTACGCACACACGAACATACACACAAACACACACATACAGTTCCTTAAAGCTAAACAGTCTAATGCTCTATCTTAACCTAAACAGTCCAATGCTGTATCTTAACCTAAACAGTCCAATGCTGTGTCTTAATCTAAACAGTCGAAGAGTATCGGTCCTCGACGGCGCCCAAATCACTCGACAGGGTGTCGTTTTCGTCTCGACGTTTCGACACGATCCCCATGCCCGACATCCGACACCACAATCGGCCATCCTACAATAACATCTGCCCTCAGATGTTGTCCTCTAGCGATATTGCATCTTCTTCGTCTTATTCTCCTTGACTCTCCATGGTTTCCTCATCAAGAGTTATCCATGGTTTCATGTTATCAGCCGACGTCGAAGTCCGTTGAGGGCCTTCTCCTTCTCCGTCCTTTTCCACCAGGTAGCGGTCATTACGCAGAATATTCTGGACAACATATGGTCCGAGGAATTTTGTGCTAAACTTCCCGTGCGTGGCTGGTTGCATTCGTTTGATTGCGACCAGATCGCCCACTTTATACTTTATGGCCTCTTTACGCCTCTTGTTGAAATTCCTCCTGTTGGCGGTTTGAATTTTCAATATATTCTCTTTGGCTTCTCTGCGGATCTCATTTCGATTTTCTTCGAACACAGTTAGCCATTCCTCTTCGAGTATTTGTCGAATCTCTGGATCCTCCTTTATCTTCATTGAAGTCCCAAAAATAATCTTGAATGGTGTACCTCCCGTACTTCTACTAGGTGTAGAATTCAAATATTTCTGTGCTCTGTCTAAGTACTTATACCATTCCTCAGGTTTAGACAATGTCAGTTTCGTCAATAAGGGTATGAGGGTTCTATTCACCCTCTCCACTTGCCCATTTCCTCGGGGTACAGCCGTAGTTACCAGCACGTGTTGGATATCCTCTTCCTTGCAATAATTTCTAAAATTGTTTGAGGTGAACGCAGTTCCTCTGTCTGTAATAATTCGTCTTGGATTGCCGAATATTACCGCTTGTTTTCTCAGTTTGTCCAGGACTTCTGCAGTGTCCGTGGAGCGTGTAGCATAAAGCCATACAAACTTCGCGAATGCATCGATTACCACTAAAATGTGACGATATTTTTTCTTCGTTGATGTAATCGGACCGAGATGATCAAGATGGTAGGTATCCAATGGCAAAGTTCCCTTTTCGATGCAGTGTAAAAAACCTTCCTGCTTTCCTGCTTTCCTTTCGGCCAAAATGCATTGTACACAATTCCGAATGACCCTCTCAATTTTCGACCGCATGTCCGCAAACCAATAGTCCCTTTTCACAATAGATTCTGTCGTAACGACCCCAAAGTGTCCCCGCTCGTGCGCTTGCCTCACTACCTGCGCCTGCATACTTTTAGGGACTACTACAAACGCATTGTTTTGCGCGCATTTATACAATATGCCGTTTTTCGACACAAACCCGTCAACCTTATGCTGATTTACGGCACTTATTATCTCTCTTAGCTCACTGTCTTCACTTTGCGCTCTCTTAATACTAGACAAAACGCTGTTTTCCAGTCCTCCGATGTACATTATTGACGTGGGATAACGACTTAACGCATCTACGTGGCACATATTTTTACCCGGCCGGTGTTCTACAATATAATTGAACTCTTCTAGAAGTAGAGCCCATCTAGCTACTCGCATGCACAAATCACGCTTCTTCATTGTTAGGGAAAATGCCTGACAATCCGTAATTATCTTAAAAGGAATACCTAATAAATAAACCCTAAATTTTCTAAGCGCTCTTATTATCGCTAATACCTCGAGCTCGTAACTCGTGTATTTTTCTTCGCTAGGACTATTCTTCCAACTTGCATAATAAGTGGGATGGAACGCATTATCATCGCTATCTCGCTGCAACAATATCGCTCCACATCCAAAACCAGACGCGTCGGTATGCAATTGTGTTTCAGCTTTCGCGTTATACAGTTTCAATACGGGTTGAGAAGTGAGTAGTAGTTTCAAACTATCGAATGCTCTTTCTTCTTCGAGACCAAAATAAAACGATGTGTTTTTCTTTAATAAGTTTGTCAACGGACGTGCTATGATCGAATATTGCGAGATAAATTTTCTAAAATATCCTGTCAATCCTAAGAAACTCTGCACACTCTTAACATTTGACGGCTTTGGAAATTTCATGACCGCGCTAGTTTTGTGATCTGACGGTCGGATCGTCCCATTTTCTATAATATATCCTAAATACTCTATTCTCGTTTGAATAAACTGGCACTTTTCCCAATTTATCCTAAGCCCGTATTCGCTCGCAGTTTTTAAAACTATTTCTAAATTATGGAGACCGTCTTCGCAATCACGAGAGGGAACAACCAAATCATCCATATAGACCAACACTAGTCCCTTCGCTATTAATTCCTGAAATATCGCATTAATATACCTCTGAAACACAGATGGAGAGTTGCACAACCCAAACGGAACACGTAGGAATTCGTATTGTCCATCTGGTGTCACAAATGCAGTGTATTTTCTCGAATTCTTTTCTATCTCTACGTGGAAAAATCCGTTCTTCAAATCTAGTGTACTAAAAATACGCGCGTCTTGTAATCGGTCTAAATGATCTTCGATAAGAGGAAGTGGATATCGTTCCTTTACTATTTTGTTGTTCAATCTCCTATAGTCTATACAAAGTCTCGTGGAACCATTCTTTTTTTTACTAAGACAATAGGACTCGCGTAGTCTGATTGTGACCGTTGGATAATCTTATTTTCTAACCATTCGTCTATTTGTGCATTCACTTCCTCCTTCTCAGGAGGAGATAATCTACGCGGTCGTTGATACACAGGGATATTATCTGTCAGCACGATGTTCATTTTAATATCTAAATTCTGAACTTTATTAGGTGCGTATTTTTGTCTTAATTCTTCGATTCGCTTCCGGTGATCAATGCTACGGATATGTGAAAGATCTAATTCGCTATTACTTTCGCAAGTGCTGATGTGAAAAACTTCCGGAACGGTAGACTCGCTAGAGTTTATATTTTCACAAATCGTGATGCTTCCATTTTTTATTCGAACGTCCACCGTATTTAAGAAATCTGTACCAATTAATACTTCGTATGGCAGCAGTGTATCGGAAACAACATGCAATTTAATGGAATACATCGTACCATCAATTTCGATCTCCGTCACGAACTCGCGTAATGTACTGTTATCGCTTGCGCCGACACCCTGGAAGTTGATTGTTTTTTCGCTTAAACGCGGCGCGCCTATATTTACGTACTGTTCCGCACGGATTAAACTTAAATCGCTACCTGTGTCTATTAAGGCCGTTATCCCTTTAGACGCTATGACCACTTTCTTCTCGCTCTTGTTTCGCGGCTCTGTCATACTGCACACATTCACCGGCACTTTCGTAGTGCATTTCGACGCAAAATGTCCATATTCTTGGCATTTAAAACACTTTACACCCTTGTCTTTCGTGGGACACTCAGCACTTGGATGATTCCGGGAACCACAGGTGAAACATCGTCGAGTCCCACCCGATGTCTGCTGTGACTGCACCGGCATCTTCTTCTCTCCAGTGTACCTCGCCTTCGTTGTCGCATCCTTCTTCATGATCTCGTATATCCTGAATTTTTCTTTTAATTCGCGAATGCTTCCTGCGCCATACAAGATGGTTTTATTTATCTCTTCATCCTCAATACCATCGATGATATATTGGATGACCGCATCTGTTTCCACCTTTGCATGACTCGCAATATCAAGCATGCCGTATACATACTCTTGATATGTCTCGTCGCGTTTTTTCCTCCGTTCCATCAATTTCTTGTGGACCATGCCACTATTCACCGTTTGCGAAAATTCTTCCTGGAGGGCTTCCTTAAAGCTAGCCCACGATCTGTCACATTTCTCGTGTCTCATAAATATCTTAGCAGATCCCTTTAGCAATCGCTTTGCGCATATGATTTTCTGGACACTTGTCCACCCACATAATGCACTCGCGTCCTCGAATTCTTCCAACCATCGTCGAACCGATATCTCGTCATCCCCAGAGAAGGAAGGAATTGAACCTTCGACGTCTTTGAACGTTAACAACGTTCCGCACTCATTCGTTTTCTTTGCTCGACCACTGTGTCTTATCGTATCCTCATGTTCTTCGTCATTGGTGGTGCCGCCATCATTTTCGCTGTCGTCTTCATATTCGGCTTCCCAAGCCAACGCGGCTTGAAGTTTCGCCACAAGTTCAGCCTTGTTTCCAGATTTTTTCAGTTTCCGAACTCTTAACTCTTGCTTCAGTTCGGCAATTGTCATACGATCCAATAGGCGGGATAATTGGGGTGTATCTGAGCCACCATCAGTGCCTCCTTGGGATGAAGCCATGGTTCTATAGGCACGTTAGAATGTACTTCACAATTCACAGACGAACGAAAATTTCACGAGTTATACACTGTTCTTCAAAATTCTCGCGATGAAAGTCAGTTTGAATCCCGGACGAGCCCCCAAAGTTTGTGGGATAAAATATGACTGACTACGTGCGGGAAAAAGAATAAAACAGTATATATATATATATATTTGGCATAAAAAAAAAGACAAAACAATTATACACGACGCGATTGACCGCACCTCGCAGGTCAAAACTCAACGCAATACTTTGTTCTCTCAACTTCGACCGCAACTCGCAGGCCGAAGCTCTCTCACGTGCGCTTTTCTCTCGACTCCTTCGTCTTCGTTAAAAGAAAACGCGTCAAGCTCGCACTCTACGCACACACGAACATACACACAAACACACACATACAGTTCCTTAAAGCTAAACAGTCTAATGCTCTATCTTAACCTAAACAGTCCAATGCTGTATCTTAACCTAAACAGTCCAATGCTGTGTCTTAATCTAAACAGTCGAAGAGTATCCGTCCTCGACGGCGCCCAAATCACTCGACAGGGTGTCGTTTTCGTCTCGACGTTTCGACACGATCCCCATGCCCGACATCCGACACCACACTAGTATCACGTGCACGGGTCAATGCAGCACTTTCCTATCGTTTGAATACGGGAGATGTCCGTTATTAGTTTCGGCGCGTCACTACGGCGTCCTGCCGACCGACGCTAACCGGATTTTCACTAATAACTTTTTCCGCACTGATTTGATCACTGAAATTTTTCACATAAGTGTTCACAACAACTAATACTGCTTCCTGAATAACTTTAATTAATTATTCCTTTGATTTTTACCACTTAGATAACACTTTTAATACGGAGCGACATGAAGACGCGTCAGTACTCTGCGCCACCTAGCGGCGAAGTCCCCCAAACAGGGACATTGAATGTACTTTTGTGAGCGGCCTGTGGCACACGTGCCGGCTCTGTCGAGTAGAGCATTGCTCATATCGATCGTTGTTAGGGCGCCTACCACTGCGAAGGGAATATCCGTTGGGGTTATGCACTGGGCTTAGAAAAACCCCTCCTTCACCGCTTAAGGATCATCAGAAGGGTAGACCGTCCCGTGCGGGAAGTAACTCACTTAGCCGTTTCTCCGTCGGTGTGGCTTCGAGAAGCCACAT
Organism: Halictus rubicundus; assembly: GCF_050948215.1. Taxonomy (NCBI): domain Eukaryota; kingdom Metazoa; phylum Arthropoda; class Insecta; order Hymenoptera; family Halictidae; genus Halictus; species Halictus rubicundus. The sequence goes on along the minus strand of NW_027488749.1, from coordinate 403,522 downwards.
CGCCGTCGAGACGTTTCCAGCGGAGGCCACGGGGAGGCGGAGTTACCAGCTTGTTGCTCGGTCTCTTGCAGGCTTGCGCAGCCTGCTGCATAAGAGTTCGACGGCTATTATAATACAGCCGCCCCCCGTCGCAACACACTTCCACCCTGAGGAACTTTGACTTGTGTGGTACTTACCTTTGATTGTTGTTTTGAAGTCTTCGACTCCTCCTGAAGACTTGCTGCTGGTTGTCTCTGGCGTTTGGCGTTTGTTCTTGTTCTTGGTTGCTTGTTGTTGCAGTTCTGGTTTGGTTCGGAATCTCGTTGTCCTCTCGTTCTTTGAGTGCTATTGTCGTGTAATCGTGTAGTATTTCATAGGATTTTTCTTGCACTAGGTCGCTTAGTTGGCATGGCTATCTAATTCCCAGTGCCTGCAGTTTCTGTATCATCTGTTGCAGGGCTTCTTGTGTTCGAGGGCAGCTGTATACTGTATGTCTTACTGTGTCCTTTGCTCCGCATTGGCATTTGTCTGTTTCTTTCAGTCCGAGAGAGGCAAGTTTCTCGTTGAAGTTTCCGTGTCCTGTCAGAATCTGTGATGTGTAATAGTTGGGCCTGATCCATGTTGCCTTTCTTCTGTCTTCTACGTTTTTGAAGAAGCAGAAGGTCAGTCGTCCTTTGGTTGAGTTTGTCCACTGTTCCTGCCATGTCCTCATGGTTGATTCCTTTATGCGCAGTCCTATTTCTATCAGTTGTTCTTCGTCGATTTCTTCTTGTGGAAGGTAGCTGAGTTCTCCGATTTGGAATGGGAGGTTTCGCCTGAGGTGATATTGTGCCCTTCTTTCTTGGAGTATGATTTCAATAGGGGCTGCGTCTACCAGGATCCGCAGGGCGTCAGTGGACACGGTTCTGTATGATTTGGTTACTCGTAGTAGGGCTTGTCTTTGGGCCGTCGTTAATTTCCGGGTATGCCAGACTTTTATTTTGTCGCTCCAGCCTGCTGCTGCGTACGTGGCTATTGGTAGAAAGATTCCTTTGTAGTAAATTTGCATTGTCTTGAAGTTTATTCCCCAGTGTGCTTTCGATATTTGTGCAAGCTTGTTAAATATTAGTCTTGTTTTGTTGCTTATGTGGTGTATGTGCGGCGTAATGTTTAGTCTTGTTCCGAAGTGTACTCCTAGATATCTTACGGTGTTGGCAAATTTTAGTCCTATTGGCTGTCCAACCCTGACTGTTGGTGGTCGGTTTATATCGAGGAAGCCTTTAACCAGAAGCATTTCTGTTTTGTTTTGAGATAAGCTCAGCTTTTCTTTGTTACACCATTCCATTATGCAGGATACTACTTGGTTTGCCATTTTCTTTAGGTCGATCCTTGTGTTGGCTGACATTAGGACAGCGAGGTCGTCAGCATATACGATCGGTTCGTGTGTTAGTGCATTCAGCTTCTCTATGATTTCGTCGAAGATCAGGTTCCAGAAGCTGGGTCCAAGAATTGATCCTTGAGGGCATCCTTTTGTTACTGTCTTTTTAATCTCTTGTCCGTTGCTTGATATTTTGACTGTTCTTCCAGATAGGTAACTTTGTATAATTTCGTAGAGATTTTTTGGGCAGTTGCGTTTCTTGAGGTTGGCGAGTATGCTGGGCCACCACACATTGTCAAAAGCTCCGGAGATGTCGAAGAAAAGAGCAATTATGTATTTTTCATTTGAGTTATTTGCGATTCTGCGCATCTGTACTATGGCGTCTTCGGTTGATCTGTTTCTGCGGAATCCGTATTGTCTGTCGGAGGTGTATTCGTGTTGCTCGAGTATAGGGTCTAAGCGAGATGAGATCAGCTTCTCTAGAACTTTTCCTAGCCCTGGTAGGAGACATATTGGTCTATATGACTTGGGGTGAGTTTTATCCCTGTTTTCCCCTTTCAGGAGTACTCGGATGATTCCTTCCTTCCAGTTCGTTGGGAAGGTTCCTTCCTCTAGGCACTTGTTGTAGATGCAGGTTAGTTCCCCGAGGATGAAAGCTCCGCTGGCTTTAATCAGTTCGTTATCCATGAGATCATGTCCTGATGCTTTGTTGTTCTTTAATCTGTTAATTGCTCTACGTGTTTCGTCGAGGTGGAATGCTGGAGTATCTTCGGTGTCCGGGGGCGTCGCTGTGCTTCTTCGTTGCGTTTTATGGTATTCGGTTTCGTTGTTTGTTTCGTCGTCTGGTATTAGAGAGCCCAAAAGGGTTTTCGTAGTTTCTTCCCAGGTTGTTGTGTGATTGCTATCGGCTTTTTTGATGTTGGTGGCGGCCTTTTCTATGTTGATTTTGTCCATTACGAGTTTGTACGGAATTCCCCAAGGATTTCTGTTGCCTGTATCAGATATGAATTTTTGCCAGCTGGTGTTTTTGGTTTCCCTAATTTTGGTAATGTATTCGTTCCGTAGTTTGGTGTATGTTCCTTTTGTTTTCTCGTACTGTGGTGTATTCTTGGCTTTCCTGGTTTGGCGTTAAGCTTTTCTAACGTTTGTTCTGAGTTGGGTGGTTCTTTTGGACACGGTATTATTGGACACACGGTTTTTATGGACACAGTAACATTGGACACAGTGGGTTTTCGCACACGCAAGGATTGCCCACATGGTTAAGACGCACACGCTGACAACAGCGGATCCAGGGGGGTGGTCATGGGGGTCATGACCACCCCCTGAGCTGGTTCCAGGACTTTGGTGGACCACTAATTGAACATAATGATTTTATTTATATATTTTGTCACCATACAGATTTTATGTAATTACATAAAAAAAAAAAAAAAAAAATATGAAACCCGGTCGCCTAGGACCGCACCACGGCCGGCGGACCGGTGAGATAAAAAGACGATCGGAGTTTGTAATAAACAAAAGAAGGTGGCCCTGTGCCGGCGACCCGCGACGGTCAACGGGCGACAGTCAGTCTTTATAGCGTGGCTGAAAGCGAAAGACGTGTTCGGTTAATTTTTAGTTATTCCTACACCTTTATAAGTATTCTTAAAAATTGTAGCTGCAAATTCATTAATTTCAAGAAATGGTAAGTAATCAGTTTCTGTAAAACTACCTATATTATTATGTTTTTATGTACTTATAACTCATATGTTTACAAAAGTTTGTTGTCTGATGTGGGGTGTGAAATTTGCATGGTTTTGCTTTGTTTGTGAGGTAATGCGCCTGCGCCACCAGCCTGTACTATAGCGAATATATATTTAATATGTATTTGCAACAGTCTGTTGTCTGTTGTGGGGTGTGAAATTTGCATGGATTTGCTTGCAGGGTGATTCTAAGGGAAAAGGAGATGGTAGTGGTGGATTGAAACATTCATTAAAAAAAATAGATTCATTTTTCCCAAAGAAACCAAGGCTTGAGATTGCTTACTCGAAAAATTCACCTACAACAACTACAGATGAAAATAATTGTATTGCCGATGCTTCTGCTTCTACAGCTACATTGCCTACATTAACCATAGATGAAGAAAAAACATGCTCTCCTGTTACTAACGATATTCAGCCTACAATATGTACATCGACTTCTGATTCTGATCAGATAAAGACTTCACTTTCTCAACCAAAGTTTGCTTCAGATATTGCTTGTTATATAGGGGAAAATATAAATGATTCAACTAAAGCTATGTTGCTTGAAAAGCATTGGCAGCCTCCCCCTAATTATACTTTTCCGCATTGTGTTGTTAATAAAAAAGGAAAACAAACAAAAAAATATGCTCAGAAGTCTCACCTTGACAAGTTTCACTGGCTTGTTTTGTCGCATAAAGACCAGGGTCTTTACTGCAAGTACTGTGCTTTGTTTGTCGTAGCTCCTGGAGGTGGTGTACAGACAAAAACACCTTTATGTCGACTCGTAAAAGAACCATTAAAAGCTTTCGGTAATTTGCTAGGTGAAAATGGTCTTCTGCTAACACACCAGCGAAACAAATACCACGAATTAGCTGTCCAAGCAGGGAAGAACTTTTTATTGAGTTTTCATAAACCGGAAATTAACATAATGAACCAAGTAAATAGTCAAAGACTGAAACAAATAAATGAAAATAGAGAACGTTTGCGACCAATCGTAAAAACTATAATATTTTGTGGCCATCAAAATATATCGTTACGTGGCCATCGCGACGATGGTAAATTGCTGAACTATGACAGCGTAGTAGCCGATGAAGGGAATTTTAGAGCCCTTTTAAAATTCCGTATTGATTCTGGCGATATTGCATTGCAGCAACATTTAGAATCTTCAAAATCCAACGCCACGTACATCAGCAAGACTGTACAAAATGAGTTGATAGATGTTTGCGCAGAAATCATCCAGGAAAACATTTTACAGAATGTGCGGGAAGCTAAATATTTTTCAATTTTGTTCGATGAAACAACAGATATATCACATATCTCACAGCTGAGCCTATCATTCCGATATTTGCATGATGGCGTTATTAAGGAACATTTTGTGACTTTTTGTGATACCTACGATGTTCTTAGACGTGAAGACAACAATTCAGGTGACATAGAGCCTCGATTGACAGGTGTAGCTTTGGCGAAAATCGTTGAAAATCTGTGTACCAAATTTAACTTAGATTTATCTTGGTGTGTGGGTATTGGAACTGACAGCTGCTCGGTTATGGCATCAGATACAAAAGGTGCAGTGCAAGAATTGATGAAAATAGCCATTCATGCTAAACGTTGCCCGTGCAACAACCATGTGCTCAATAACTCATTGGCAAGATCATCCAAAGTAGTTTCCTGTCGCAATACATCTGGCACAATGAGAAAAGTTGTGGCATTTGCCAATGCATCCGCTAAGAGGCATGAAATTTTTAAAATAGAACTCGGAGCTGCCATGCAAGGTATTTGTGAGACACGTTGGGTAGAGAGGCATGATGGGCATCTTCAATTTCAAGGAGACAACTTAGTCAAAATTTGTAGCGCTTTGGAGAAGATTTCTGCTTGGCAAGACAATAAAACTGCCAATGATGCGCATTGCTTGCTGCAAACATTGCGCAGTTCTGACTTTATTATATCCTCCATCTGTTTAAGTGATGTATTAGGTGGGTACTTCCCTAAATTATTTTATTTCTTATTGTTTGGCAAATGAACTTATACGAGTATACTAAACCTACTTTAAAATTATGTTGTTGTTTTGTTAATATTTTATGCTACGAGTACATACCGTTTATATTAAGTTATAAATTCTTAGTTTATGCACTACAGTCACAGTCACTTACTTTTTATTTTTCAGGTACTACTGTATCTTTAAGCAGAATACTGCAATCGAACTCAATTGATTTAAAAAAAGCTACGGACGCTATTAATGATACTTTAAGTGTTTTACAAAATAAAAGAGAAAATGTGGACGTAATCTACCGACAGCTTTTTGAAGAGGCTAAAGAAGTAGCTGAGCAGCTAGATGTAGAAATTAAATGCCCCAGAATAGTATCAAAACAAATACATAGGGCCAATAACCAACCTGCTCAATCTGCTGAAGAGTATTTCCGCAGAGCTATATACATCCCTCTTCTAGATTCAATAATAAGTGATCTCCAGGACCGCCTGTCTCCTGATGTACTTAATTTGTTTCAGCTAAGCGTTTTCATGCCAAAAAGCGAATGTAGTAATGAAGACATTGAAACTGTGAAACAACTAGCTACCGACTATACATTATTACTAGATAACACTCCATTTTCTGTCATTGTAAATGAATATCGGCTGTGGATGGTGAAGTGGCAGGCGTGGCAGCGGAGCCAGGACATACCGCAGTCGATTTCTGATCTTATTTTAAATTGTGACATCGATATGTATCCTAATATAAGAAAATTTTTATGTATTATGGCTACACTACCTGTCAGTGTAGCGACAGCAGAAAGGTCTTTCTCTACGTTGCGCAGAATTAAATCGTGGCTAAGATCTTCAATGGTTGAAGATCGCCTAACCGGACTGGCACTTCTCCACATTCATAAAAACGTACCCATTGACGTAAATGACGTAATAACGCGTTTCGGGAGAAGACGTAAAAGAAAAATTGATTTTGTTATTTAAATATATGTATTTTGTCTGTTTCTATTTTGTTTGTTGGAAACCCTTGTCGTACCACCTCTTCACTTTTGCGGAGTTTTGCGTCATACCCCTCGACATACCTCTAGCTGTTATGACAAATCATTCACCACGGTTATGGAATATAAATAGGCTGCCTCATTCCGTGCGTGATAGTGCTTCTCTGAATGTCTTCAAGAGAAGATGGCAATATGTACGTGTATATGTACAAGTTATTATGTGTTAAGTTTTTCAAGTGTACAATAAAGAATAAATATTTTTAAGTACAGTACTTACGTACATTAATAAAATACCTACTTTTTACTTGTATCTATTGTTATCAAAATTAAATTATAAGTTCTTGACTTGACCACGACTATGTGACCCCCCCCTGGCGCCAAAGCTGGATCCGCCCTTGCACGCTGAGTTACGCACATGTAAAATTGTACTCACGATAGATTGCGCACAGAATGAATTCAAACTGTTGTTTATCATCTTGTGTTGTGCTGTGTGATTACATAGTCTATGATTATATACCTTCTATGCAGAATGTGTCTAAAGTATCAAAATTTGTCAGTGATTTTAATTTTATAGGTGACTGTGTAAGATGTGCTTAAATTATGAATAGTTGATAAAAATGTGAGAAAATGCTACGGTTTTAAGTAATTTATTTTGTGTACAATCTGTGTCACAAGTGTTATGTTAAGTACTATATTTGTTAAATGATCGTAATATACGCATGTAAATAGTGAAGAACATGAAGAAGCTGTAAATAGTTGAAAAAATATTTATGTTGCAGCAGATTCAAAAGGATTGAGAATACATAATTTGGGAGCTAGAATTTGATCAGATTAAGTAAGGTAAGTATTTCTATCTATCAAAAAGGTACGGATGGAATAAACCAGATACTATGTGGCTTATTTTATTTTCTTTTTACTGATGATATAGTGATTGGCAAACAAGATTACGTACATGAATATTAAGTTGCTATTTACGTCGACTTAGTCTAGAAATGTTATTTTTGCACAACTGCTCGCGTATTTTACATATTCATATTCCATTCATGAATAATACCATAATTACATATTATATAAATACCATAATTACATATTACATAAATCCCATAATTAAATATTATATGAAAGCAATTCTAGTTTTCACTGTTCTAAATATATTGCTAATATACTTATTTTATCTGGATTAAAGCTAAATTGTATGATATTATAGCAAGTTCTAAAACTATATGAGATGGAACTGTGTGGACCGCAAGGGATTAAGCATTCTAACAAGGTGTGATAATTTGACCAAATGTGTATATACGTTAGTGAAATAATAATAATTTTTTTATATGACAAATGATCCTTAATTATGTCTTTTATTTAAAATGTAACGACAACTCTTTGAAAAAGCATAAGCAAAAAAATATTGAATTTTCAAATTGTAATATATTTTATGTGTTCTTGATTTAAACACAGTGATTCTTGACGCTACCTATCACGATAGAACCATTGATATTAATAAACTTGTAAGTACAAGGTGTATTACCTAATTTATTTCAGAAATCCTTAAGTCATTTAATGTTATTTACAACATTAATAGTAAAAGATGCTTTCATGTTTCAGGTATTTCTTTACATTTTACTTATCTTTTTTTCAGAGCTAGTCCAGTGTATTTGTTATATATGTTACAATAATTATATTTTTATATTGAACTTTACTTATGTACATAAAATAATAGTTACATGTATTAATTCTTGAAAAATTGTTTTAGGTCATTATGTTGTCACTAAGATATGCTGCAGTATTTCTTCCGCCACTTTTGTGGAATACTTACTGTTTACGAGAAAAGCGGTGGTCCGATCTAGTCCAAGACATACATATATATCGGCAACATGTTGGAGACAATTTAATGGGCGATTCTTCAAGACAGTACGAGACGAAAATCAAGAATAAAACATGGTGATATTAATTTTTAATTTATTAGTGATTACACATCCTCCTGATTCGCCAATCCGTATATCTATTTTATATATCTATCTCTAACGCTATTTCATTTATTAGCGTACTCTGTATTGCTGTTAAGCATTTTGTGAATACATTTTTATCAATACTTATCATTTTTGCTCTCGTAAGTTTATTATTTATACTTACCTATACGGATCTATCAGTTAATAAGTAATATGGCATAACATCTCCTGTCACAGTGTAATAGTATCACACGTCGTTACATAATTTTATTTTCTAAAGCTATGGTTTCTTGAACTTTTAACTTGCATTGTTTAAGTACAAAATGGTAATAATATTTGGTCTAAGAGCTGCTTTTGAAAAGATTCGACATTCGTACAGAATGCTTCATGGTGTAATGAATATATATATATATATGTGTAATTTTGGAGGCATTTAAGAATATCAATCTAATTTCAAGCGGTATACTCTTGTACATTTATGGTGGAGTCCGAATATATACCAATTGGATGCTAAAATCTGACTAAAATATTTGAGATAAGTAAATTCTATCTGTAAATAGTTAGTTCAAATGCAATGAACATGATACTTTGTGATTTCTTTAATTATATTTTACAGGCGCAATCTGTGTCAAATAAAATTCTCTGAGGACTACCAAGGATTTGAGAACCTGTTATTGAGATACTGAAAATAAAATTCTCTGCCTCTGTGTATTGAGAAAAAAATTTTCATCATTATATTTTCCATCAATGTATCTATAATATATCCTTGTTCTAGAATACTGTATGTTGCATGTCATTTTAAAGTGTGTTGTTAAATGCAACTTATCCTAGCTTTTGTGACACGATTATGTTATAGTTTCACTACACGGCACACTATTTTGAGTATATAGGCATTTCAAACAAAATTCATAGCTTCTGAGCTAATACTTATTGAACTTAACAACTCCAGTATTTAAAAAAAAATACATATATTCATATATAGCGATCTCAATTTTCTACTAGATAGAAAATTTTTCACTAGTTTTTTCAATTTATATTTTATTCTGATCTGATTACTGACTAATTTTTCTATAAAACTTTTTATATGTATTTATATGTGTATTTGTTATATGTATTTATATATTGTGGATTTTAATTGTATTCAAATCTGATAGTATGCTGCATCTGTGAAAACATGAATCTGAAAAAATTCTCAAAAATCTGTCTTAGGATCCAAAATATGCCACATTTTTTTCAGAATTTTAGGAAGCATCAGAGTGCGGAAAATGCACGGAAAAGCTCAAAATCTAATTTACCCTGTAACTACCCTCACGAGCACGATAGGGGGTTGAAATTTGGCTCAGAGGGGTTTTGCTTGGTCAGCTTTCGAATGGTTCATTAATTATTGAAAAACGTCTAAGGGCAGTTTTGACCATCTTATTCGGCTAGGCCCTTTGAGAAACATGCATTATTGGTCAGTGGAAAATCCACGATGGTTAAGACAAGTGGATAGGCAGAGACCTTGGACAGTAAATGTATGGTGCGGTATCTTGAATAACCAAACAATTGGTCCTTATTTTATAAATGGTACATTAAATGGACAAAAGTATGTAAAATTCTTGCAAGATGAGCTACAGATGCTTTTGGATGATGTACCATTAGACATTCGTGGAAGAATGTGGTATCAGCACGATGGTTGTCCGGCACATTCTACACGTCTTGTAAGACAAATTTTAGATACAAAATTTCCAAATTCTTGGATTGGACGTACTGGACATGTAGCGTGGCCACCGCGGTCACCAGATCTCACGCCTATGGATTTTTTCTTATGGGGACATTTGAAAGAAGTTGTTTATTGTGAACAACCAACAACGCCAGAGAACATGAAAGACAGAATAATAACAGTTTGTGCTGCAATTAATCCGACAACATTTGAAAGGGCCAGAGAGTCTCTTATTCTACGCTTCAAAAAATGTATCGATGTGGAGGGGCACCATTTCGAGCATCTATTACAATGACAGTTTGAAAAATAGCTTTACAAATTTCATAATGGGGTTTCGTGATAGTGAACATGTTTATTTACTCTTACAGATTCCCGAACGACGTCTTCGTCTCTAAAGTTTCTATAGACAATTTATCGTTTCCGTTTAATTTTTGAACTCAAAGGTCATTTCAAGGTCATGTAATGTACATAACTGAACGTATTTTTACATCAGCTACACGATGCAATAAAAAAAATTATACAATTATACGCAAAAAAACATCGATAACCTTGTAAACTCCGAAAAAAATTACCCTAGAAAAAAATTTTTTTTGCAATAGAATGGTTTTTTAAAACCATTCAAATAGCATACAAAATATTTTTTGTAACCCCACAATTAGAGGAGATATTTAGGTGGCCTTACTTAGGTGGACCACCCTGTATATACCTCTCATAGAAGATATAATCTTAATTCAATTTTTCGTGATAAAGGCTTTATTACGAAAATGGCGCTATTTAGGTCTTGCAGATGCGCCAACCAAAGTATTGTCCATGGCAATGACTTTAGCCTTGACTCCTGAAGACCTTTTTGAAAAAGGATTCTCTGAAGTTCGTAATGAATCTGCTTCAATAATTCCTGAATATCCAGCAATAGAAACTTTTATTAAGTATTTACAAACTACGTGGCTACCAAAAATGAAAAAAGTTTCAGTACACGATTGTCCAATAAGAACAAACAATATATCAGAATCCTATAATAATATTGTTTCGTCAAAGTTAGGAAAAGGGAAAAAGAACGTATGGAAATTTTTGGGTAATTGTATTTTGTTTATATAAAATATTTGTATACTATTACGTATTTTCTCCTCTTCTCCTTCTCTATTACAGAATAAGAAAATGATCTGTTATTAAAGATAAATTAGTTCTTAACTTTACAGAACATTTGGAACAGCTACTAATGGACGAAGAAATTAAGGTCAAAAGATTAAGTACAGGACAATCGGTACGTCGTAAAAGCAATAACAAAACTATACTAAGGAACAATAAAATTGAAACATTACAGAAGCAGCTCGCTAATGGAAGGTTTGTAACACATAAATTTCTTAAACTGCATTTATTATAATTGTGTTCATAATTGTATTTATCACTTTTAGCTTTAATGATATTACAAAATATTTCTTTGGGCAGTTCCACTCTAAATTACATCGAACGTGTCTGTGGATTTTTATGAAATTTTGTAATATCTCGCTAGTCGTTCCTCGGCATTGTTTTACCTTTTCGAGTTATAAGGGTCAGAAGTTGAATATATATGTACTTCTTAAGAAAATATGAGCCTGCAGCATCAAACGGTCTTCTTAATGTTGTGCAAGTTTCAGGCAAGAGCATTAATAATTGTCAAAGTTACTACAGTTCAACGTTGCATATGACTTAGAGTTTAGTATATAGCCCATAGAAAAGTGTGTTGGTTTGACTCACAGTCAAGTCATGCGTAAAGTTGAAATTTGGTACCTTTGACAATCATTAATCTACCAGCTGGAAATGTGAAGACTATTCAGAAGAATCCTGTTAAAATTCTGCTCCTCAAGGTTATTTCAAATTTTGAAAAACAAAAATATTGTTTATAATAATTAAAAAGGACATAGCCGTATGTTACATTCTCTTGGTTAAACTTTATAACTTCACACACTTAATGTTGGTATTTCTAACATTTTTTCAGTTATAATATTTTAAAAATAGTATTCATCAAATTTCGACTTTCATAACTAAAAAAGGTTAAACTGTATCGACGAACAAGTAATGAAATTTTGTTTCCACTTGGAGTGGAATTGCCCATTTATATTGTAAGAATGTTTCCTTATAAAAGATGTTTATACGTAGCCTGGTGTTTAAATAGGTTAACTTGAAAGGAATACTTATTATCTTTTTATAAGGGCAACAAGATAATAATGTACGGGAATGAAGGTAAAGTATTGCAATTATTATTAATGTAGAAAGTTAAATTATGAAAAAGGTGCAAGTCAAAATATACAAAAATTAAGTGTGTTTCTTATTTTTCAATATTTCTCTCTATATTTCAATATTATTAATAAAATTATTGAAAACAATTTTTTTATTACACCACTTTCATAATTACTGGTAAATGTATCTCCAATAATAATTTTTTAAAGACTTTCCAGACACTTATTTTGACTGTGCTAACAATTCAGTGGTTGCAACTGTAGTTGAGGAAGGCCAAGAATCGCGAAATGAAATCGCCAATAAAACGCAATGTAGGTTAACACATGGTACGATAAATATGAATAAATGGGGACTCTCCCACTTTCATAATTACTGGTAAATGTATCTCCAATAATAATTTTTTAAAGACTTTACAGACACTTATCTTGACTGCGTTAACAATTCAGTGGGTGCAACTGTAGTTGAGGAAGGCCAAGAATCGCGAAATGAAATCGCCAATAAAACGCAATGTAGGTTAACACATGGTACGATAAATATGAATAAATGGGGACTCTCCCACTTTCATAATTACTGGTAAATGTATCTCCAATAATAATTTTTTAAAGACTTTCCAGACACTTATCTTGACTGTGTTAACAATTCAGTGGGTGCAACTGTAGTTGAGGAAGGCCAAGGATCGCGAAATGAAATCGCCAATAAAACCCAATGTAGATTAGCACAAGGTATTGTAAATACATATAGACACACACACACACACACACACACGCACGCACGCACACACACACACACGCACACACACACACACACGCACACACACACACACACACACAAATGGTGACCTAGTTCCGATTGCGTTGCCCTTGAAATATGTTGTTAAGGTCAACATTTTGAACAACTCCTTCCTATACATATAATGCTAATGAATTCTCCGGGTGATTAGGTAAAGACAGGAATAATAACAGAATTGAGTTTCTCCTGTAACAAGAGATTTTTTAAATTTTGTTTTTCATGTTCTTATTTACAACTATTTACAAAGCTTACCTGTAAAAAGAGAAACGACATTAAATGTCAATTATTCCCTATGTCCTTTCCCTAATTACAATCTCTACAATTATTGTGAGTATTTGTTTTACTAACCTAATTACCAACGCGCAGTAAGTGCGCGGGATAAGTTCGGACTATGACCTTGACAACATATGAGAAGGTGAAGGTCATTGGAGCTGGGTCCCTCTTTGTCTATATTTACCGTTAGTAAGTACATTAAAGGGATACAAACATACATGGTCAAATTGTTTGTGTTTGTTTCTGCAGGTTCTCCAGAAATATGTTCTGAATGTGCTACTAATTCAATAAATTTAAGAACAGTTCGAAAAATACAAGTCCAAGTGAGGAAAAAACGTACGAAAAAAGTAATACAAGATAAAGGTACAATTTAAATTAAACCATCTGGACATACAATATGAGAAAATTGAAGGAATACTAAATATCGATGAGAACATTTACTTTATTGATTTTATCTCAACACTAATTGTAAACAATGCCTTTCTCTCTCACATAATATTAGACATAGCTTTGAGACACCGATTTGTCTTCCAATAGCATATATGTGTATGTTGCAAATACTAATATGTAGATTTTCTACTTTTAGATTTTTTTAGAATAATTAAAATTACCCTTTTCTGTCGTATGGAGCTTACAAAATGTGAAGAATTACTTGTTTTGAGATAACTTTGCAAATATAGAAGTATATCCTATTTTTTCATCGTCGTATCATATTTGAAATGAAAAGTAGGCCACAATTCAGTGTTCCTTGAATTTTTTTAATAGTATATTGTTAGAAATATTTAATTCTTATTCAATCAAAAGAAAAAATTCTTTTACAGTAAAAGAACTAGTCAACAAGAACATCGACCTTCGTCAGCCGCGTATAATTTTAGAAAAACTTCGAAATTAAAGTGTAGCAGATCTTTTTTATGTGTCGGGCTGAACAACTTTTTACACATCTGCCCATCGCTCGGACTTAGTTTCCGAGATAATTGCAAAAAACCATTGTTACATTTTAGGATCGCTAAAAGAGAGAGTGAATGGAAATTGGAAGAACTGGATGAATGAGAAACGGTTGAATTTGAAAGTAAGTGGAGTGGACTGTATAAATGTTGAAACTAGAACGTATGGATCTACTAATAAATAACTGTATTTCACTGGAAAATGATAGTCAGAAACAAATGTACACTGATGTTGAATAAAGATGTTAATTAAATACTCGACTATTAACTAAATCGACTGTTAACTCGACGTTGACTAAATCTCGATCCTTCTGGCGTATCCTGAGTATAAAAATACTAAAGTATATTTGTCTAAAAACTTACCGTTGCTGAGATACTTGCCTGTGTTCATTCCCTTAGATTCATTCTGGGACGTATTAGAGGATATGCTCACTACGTCAAATGTAAACATTATAAGGCTTCATGAAAACAGTCAAACATCTCAGCAACGATAAGTTATATATATATATGTATCATGGAAGGCGCAGTGTCACATGTGTATTAAAATTATCATTACATGTGGGACATCTATTACACTCTAGTCGCATGATGCATATCATGCAGCATGCAAGATGACCACATGGAACGCAAACTTGTGTTGCTTTCTTAACAAAGCAGATTATGCAATACCCTTCTTTATGTTCTCTAATATCTTCTTTTCGATTATTATTATCATTACTGACTTGATTTTCCGTTTTATCATACCAAAATCTATCTTCAAGAATTTCATAAATGTCATCATCTAGAAAAATATAAATTGGATTGTTAATATATAGTATACAGGACGTCCCACTCAATTGGGATGAATTATATATTGAGAATCGTTAGTGCCACATTTTATAGAAAAGAAAATTAAATAGTGTGGGAAAGTCTAATTTCTCATAGACTTTTTCCATCTAATTATACATTTAGCAATTGTGGATGCACTTTTTTAAAATGGTATGTACTATTTATTTGTGACATTTTAAAGAACACAATTTGCATGTACTATATCAAAAAATAATATAATATGATGAGCGCGGTATTTAACCTTCCTCTATAGAATGAGCCCTCACCCAGCTCAAAATATGATCTTATAAGCTCAAACAACGACATGGCGCAGACTCATGTTTCGACCTAAAATCTCATAAGATTCCAGTTCCTTTCTAGTAAAAATCTGAAGGTATACTACCCCCTTATAGGTTCTACCTGGTTATAGTACACTTTGGCTCTATATAGGATACAGATATGTAAAGTCAAATAAATTACCGTCAATATGATTGCTGTCAAATTTGTCATGGAGATTTTGTGCACTTTGTATATTTACTATGCTGCTGTGTAAAATACATTGCTGGGGTTCGTTGAGATAATTTTCTACAAATATTAAACTTTATAAATTATTTTATATCAGGAAATAGCATTGAGTTCATAAAAACGCAACAAGTGAAAAATAAATTAATTCTTTTATGCTAACAAAAAAACATATGAAATTACCTGTAACTTTTGTGTCTTTTGTTTTCAGAGAACCCGATGATGTCAAAGCCGTATTTGGTAACGTTCTTCTATCTTTTTTATGCACTCGTTCTGCTAATAATATATATTATTTTGAATAATATGTCGTATTTATATTGCAGGTTGTACGTACTATATAATAAAGCAAATTTATTTACCTTTCTCCACCGGTCCATAACTTATATCAAAATAATTGATATCTTCAATCTCATTATTACTATCTTCATCTGTACAAGAAAAACATGTTAATTGTATGGAATATCTTCTATGCGAAGACATAAGATATATAAGCTACATACTTGCCAATGTGATAACTTTATTAATTTGAAAAGTTTTTTCATTATGAGTAAACATATTTAAAAATTCTTCTAAAGATAATCTAAAAATCATATACATTCAAATGTAAAATACACATACATATATGTATATGGACAAATAGTAAACATGTTAGTAACAAATAGTAAACAGTTGGAACTAGAGAAAAAGACACATACCTTCCAGCATTATATTCTTCTTGAGCACTTGTTATTTCTTTTCTATGATTAATATTAGCATTTGTACGACGTCTTCGAGATGCTATACCATTTTGCAATCGACTCAAGTCAAGCTCTTGGTTAATAAGCAGATCTTTTACTTTTTCTAAAAATGTAATAACATTTAATTATATATAAACCTCTGTATATGTAGAATAACATAAAGAATAAATTAAGTATAGTCACTAAATTATAAATAAATTCATGCCACTTATCAAAAATTAATTTTATGTGTATAATAAACAATAAAAGTAAAAAATACTGTACCTAAAAATGCCCAAATATTAATATTTTGTTTCCCCAGTTTTTGACATGCAATGTTGTGAAATGATTCTGCAATATTATTCGTACGTACTGGACAATTGTGCACGCTGACTTGCGATGCTATGTTTAACCAAGTACGTCTCATATAGGTCATAAACAAAAGAATACCCGGAAACTTGCTGGATGCAATATCTGCTTCCTTTTGAATAATTGACAAACCTTGTTCAAATTTTATAGCAGGTATTAAAGGCAAAGACATTGCCATATGTACAACAGTATGAGGAGCACTATTTAATCCAAGCTTACGCCACTTTCGAAGAACAGCCTACAATATATAAACAGAAAACTAGAATTGTGTTAATACAAGTAAATGTATTATAAATAGCATTACAAACCTGACAATAATGGAACCAGCAGCCATGCATATCTGCACTGGGAAATAACTTGCTTAAGGTTTTAACAGCTGCTGTTTCATAATCGCTCATTATAAACTTTATAGTGTTTGGCAAATTGGGTATTATATTAATTATTTTTTCCCATATGGCAGTATATAAAGTAGCTGTTCGTTTTTCGCATAGAATAAGTAGAGTCGCAATACCCTAAAAAAATCATCTCATAATATTGAACTCATTTTAATATATAAAACTAATGCAAATTATGTTTTACATTATCCATGTAGCGTATGTGAACTGTGTACAGCTGTACTATGTGGGGTTTCTTCGGTAAGACCTAAGAAAACAAATATTACATAACGTACTATGACATATGCACATTTTGGACTTACGACATATACACATTTTGGACTTACGACATATACACATTTTGGACTTACGACATATATAGTTTTCAGATGAAATTATTGGACTTGATTTCAAAAATTGATTACTAACTAAGATATGATTCTGAACAACTTTACCATTCATTTACCAAAATGTTCAGTACGACTTTAGGTATTAGTTATTAATGAAAAACTGACCAATCAGGAACAATGCACAGAATAAATGTCAGCATTATAGATTCAAGAATATAATGTGGAATTTTTAAACTTAAAGATAACAAATGTAAAAATGTTTCAGTCAAACATACAATATAACTATTATAATAAATGTTATATCTAATGTTAAAGTATAAAAGGAGGATGTTATAGCAGATTTATAACGGTATTACTATACTTACTGCAAAAGTTTCATCTACGTACAATTCTGTAGATTTACTCAATGCTTCAACTAAAATGTCAGATGACAAAATTATTGCGTTTTCCCCTTTTTCTGACACTGCATAGTATACATTTAAGTATTCCAGAGGTTGATAATTTTGAATCATTTCATTTAAGAGTATAAACGTCTCTGGTATTCGTGGCCGACAATATGCTCTTTCCCTTTGTAATGTTGGTCTTAATTTTCGAAAAGAGCAATGTGCTCCAGCATCTGGGTACCTGCAATTATAAACAAATTTATGTCCATCTCAATAAAATTTTGAATAAAAAAATGTTTGAAAACATACTTTCTACAAACATCGTCGAATATTTGCTTTAATGGAAACGACGTTTCTCGACAAAGCTGAAGCATTTCGTGCTTCATTTTCTCTTGATCGATCCTATGCAAAAGTTTCGAATGATTGTGATCGTGTAACAATTTAATACAACCATCACCGACGTCCATTATTGCCCCGCGACACCCCGTAGTACGGCGTGTATTACAGCGAAAAATATTTTTTGTGCGATTGTCTTTATTATACGTATAATTATTATATACGTAAATAAAGCTACCGACGGATTTTCCGGGAAGTTTTTCCATTTTTAAAACAGCACGTAACAGTGAAAGTAGCACAATATAAATGATACAAACCACTATAAGAGAATTGAATAGCAAATGAACATGTATGAAGTTACGAACAGAAGTATCTGAAACAAACGAAAGTTAACGACAAAACAAATGACTGCAGAGACCGTGTGTAAAGCTAGGATTGGTTCATTTATTTATTTATTACTTACTTCACTCATATATATATTTTTATTCCGAAGTCTTTCACATGCACGAAAATAGAACATTTTCATCTAAATAATATACACCTAATTCTGTTTTTACACGATAGATATGTTCCCGAAGAATACGTATAAAAAAAATGTACACGAATTTTCTTCGGGAACGTATCTATCGTGTAAAAACAGAATTAGATATATACAATTTTGCACTAATAAAGAGTAAATGATAGTAAAGATCTATTACACGACAATTGGGCATTTACGTTCTATATTCCAAACATAAGTGAGCATATAATAACAGAAAAACGAATAAGACTTGTACATTCTGTATGTATCTTTCATGTTTTCACAGATGCAGCATACTATCAGATTTGAATACAATTAAAATCCACAATATATAAATACATATAACAAATACACATATAAATACTGTGACGTGGCAACATTGTCCACGTCCCTCCGATCGGAGATCGAAAGACCGGGCCGCCCTTTGGCAGCACCACCGCGATAACGGTGTCGTGATCGATCTCCCTGGGAGCGTCCGAGATCCCAGATCGGATATTGACGCGGTTTGAATGCCGCGCCACTTGGCGCGACACGAAGTTGCAGGACCGTGGCCGGGTCCCAGGGGGACCCGGATCCTTTTCCCAGCTCACAGGAACGCGGAAAATCCGGAGGGAAACTATTCAGGGGACGGCTACGGAGGACGCCCTGCAGAAAGACAACGAGAAGGACACCGAGCCCGGGCCTACCAACCCGGAGGCGCCGCCGAGGGATTACGGGTCTGAGGCGTACATCTTCTCAACCTCGTCGCCGCCTCGTCCCGAAAAGCTACACGCACCCGTCGAGGGAATGGCAAGCGGTCTATCTCCAAGGGAAGCGACCAATCAACGCGCGTCACCAAGAAAGCGTTAGCCGATAGATCCGTAGCCGAGGGCCCCGTACCGCCGGACGCGGCCCTGACGCGCGAAAGCTAGCGATAGGTTAGAGCGTCGCGCGGGAGCAGGGAAGAGTAGGATAGTGGGGGACGCCTCGCTTCCGCGTTGGCGAGTCTTCGCGAAGTAGGGCACTGTGCTGCCGAATCTAGTCCGGGTTAGTCACCTTTACCAGTGCGTAAATTATATAGTATTTCTTTTCGAACATCATCACCGCTGCCGAGGGTAGACATAGAGAGAGCTGCCGAATTCCGGAGGAATAAGTCGCTAGGGAGCCCAGAGCTGCCGTTAAGAGAGAGCGAAGCGACTAGGAAGCCACGTGCCGCGTGGTAAGTGCCGACCAGGTTTTTCCGCACCATTATAATTTTCGCGTTGGCTCGGTAGCGTTTTTGCGAATCGGCCGGACTTCGAGTCGAATTTAAGACGTAACCTCGCCCGCCGTGAATCGCGATCAGATTAGAATCGAGAAGGGGGTGAGGCCGTCGGTCGGTGAACGGACGGGGGGCCCGTATCGTTACCGATTTTTGGCGAATCCAATCTGGGGACGTCCCACGGTGGGACGACGCGACGAAAACCGTATCGCCGTTTCCGGCTAACTCCGACGGCCACAGTCATTTCAAATTGCTGCCGCGTATACCATCGGAACCCGGTCGCTTCTCGACCGGCTAATTGCCACTCGTAGCTGCCGTACATCGCGCCTACGATCGGGTTCGACGCGTAGGAGAGTAGACTCGGGAGAAATAAGCGCGAGCGACCGTCCAACTGTCGAATCATTGTACAATGCCGCGCGGGCTTCGTTTCCATCGCTGCCGGGTCGCCCCGGCAGCCTTCTGTAATCCACAAGATTAATAAATGTAAAGTCGAAGCCCACTCTCGTCTATCTTTCTTCCGTGAGAAACCTTTCCGCCGCGGGAAACGTCCCGCATTCCCTCCGCGTAGTACCCTGGCCCAGGCTGCCGCTATTCAGGCCCTCGCGCGGTTCCCGTAAGGTTCGGCAGAATAATTAGCGTCTCGCGCAATCTTCGAAATTGTTCGCGTGACACTTGCGAGTGTCTGGCGCCCGTTTCGAGTCCCGAACCTGGTAAAATCTTCCGTCGGGGAAAACGCCGAACCTACGGGATACCGTTTGTCACCGGGCGAAACACGTCCCGCGCGGCCGAACGTGCCTAACCCGTCGTGGCCCCGGTTTTCGTCCGTCGGACGGGTCGGAAAACGCGGGACCCGTGACAATACATATAAAAAGTTTTATAGAAAAATTAGTCAGTAATCAGATCAGAATAAAATATAAATTGAAAAAACTAGTGAAAAATTTTCTATCTAGTAGAAAATTGAGATCGCTATATATGAATATATGTATTTTTTTTTAAATACTGGAGTTGTTAAGTTCAATAAGTATTAGCTCAGAAGCTATGAATTTTGTTTGAAATGCCTATATACTCAAAATAGTGTGCCGTGTAGTGAAACTATAACATAATGGTGTCACAAAAGCTAGGATAAGTTGCATTTAACAACACACTTTAAAATGACATGCAACATACAGTATTCTAGAACAAGGATATATTATAGATACATTGATGGAAAATATAATGATGAAAATTTTTTTCTCAATACACAGAGGCAGAGAATTTTATTTTCAGTATCTCAATAACAGGTTCTCAAATCCTTGGTAGTCCTCAGAGAATTTTATTTGACACAGATTGCGCCTGTAAAATATAATTAAAGAAATCACAAAGTATCATGTTCATTGCATTTGAACTAACTATTTACAGATAGAATTTACTTATCTCAAATATTTTAGTCAGATTTTAGCATCCAATTGGTATATATTCGGACTCCACCATAAATGTACAAGAGTATACCGCTTGAAATTAGATTGATATTCTTAAATGCCTCCAAAATTACACACACATATATATATATATATATTCATTACACCATGAAGCATTCTGTACGAATGTCGAATCTTTTCAAAAGCGGCTCTTAGACCAAATATTATTACCATTTTGTACTTAAACAATGCAAGTTAAAAGTTCAAGAAACCATAGCTTTAGAAAATAAAATTATGTAACGACGTGTGATACTATTACACTGTGACAGGAGATGTTATGCCATATTACTTATTAACTGATAGATCCGTATAGGTAAGTATAAATAATAAACTTACGAGAGCAAAAATGATAAGTATTGATAAAAATGTATTCACAAAATGCTTAACAGCAATACAGAGTACGCTAATAAATGAAATAGCGTTAGAGATAGATATATAAAATAGATATACGGATTGGCGAATCAGGAGGATGTGTAATCACTAATAAATTAAAAATTAATATCACCATGTTTTATTCTTGATTTTCGTCTCGTACTGTCTTGAAGAATCGCCCATTAAATTGTCTCCAACATGTTGCCGATATATATGTATGTCTTGGACTAGATCGGACCACCGCTTTTCTCGTAAACAGTAAGTATTCCACAAAAGTGGCGGAAGAAATACTGCAGCATATCTTAGTGACAACATAATGACCTAAAACAATTTTTCAAGAATTAATACATGTAACTATTATTTTATGTACATAAGTAAAGTTCAATATAAAAATATAATTATTGTAACATATATAACAAATACACTGGACTAGCTCTGAAAAAAAGATAAGTAAAATGTAAAGAAATACCTGAAACATGAAAGCATCTTTTACTATTAATGTTGTAAATAACATTAAATGACTTAAGGATTTCTGAAATAAATTAGGTAATACACCTTGTACTTACAAGTTTATTAATATCAATGGTTCTATCGTGATAGGTAGCGTCAAGAATCACTGTGTTTAAATCAAGAACACATAAAATATATTACAATTTGAAAATTCAATATTTTTTTGCTTATGCTTTTTCAAAGAGTTGTCGTTACATTTTAAATAAAAGACATAATTAAGGATCATTTGTCATATAAAAAAATTATTATTATTTCACTAACGTATATACACATTTGGTCAAATTATCACACCTTGTTAGAATGCTTAATCCCTTGCGGTCCACACAGTTCCATCTCATATAGTTTTAGAACTTGCTATAATATCATACAATTTAGCTTTAATCCAGATAAAATAAGTATATTAGCAATATATTTAGAACAGTGAAAACTAGAATTGCTTTCATATAATATTTAATTATGGGATTTATGTAATATGTAATTATGGTATTTATATAATATGTAATTATGGTATTATTCATGAATGGAATATGAATATGTAAAATACGCGAGCAGTTGTGCAAAAATAACATTTCTAGACTAAGTCGACGTAAATAGGACCGCAACAGGTCAATATACGCATTTTTAAGAGCAACTTAATATTCATGTACGTAATCTTGTTTGCCAATCACTATATCATCAGTAAAAAGAAAATAAAATAAGCCACATAGTATCTGGTTTATCCCATCCGTACCTTTTTGATAGATAGAAATACTTACCTTACTTAATCTGATCAAATTCTAGCTCCCAAATGATGTATTCTCAATCCTTTTGAATCTGCTGCAACATAAATATTTTTTCAACTATTTACAGCTTCTTCATGTTCTTCACTATTTACATGCGTATATTACGATCATTTAACAAATATAGTACTTAACATAACACTTGTGACACAGATTGTACACAAAATAAATTACTTAAAACCGTAGCATTTTCTCACATTTTTATCAACTATTCATAATTTAAGCACATCTTACACAGTCACCTATAAAATTAAAATCACTGACAAATTTTGATACTTTAGACACATTCTGCATAGAAGGTATATAATCATAGACTATGTAATCACACAGCACAACACAAGATGATAAACAACAGTTTGAATTCATTCTGTGCGCAATCTATCGTGAGTACAATTTTACATGTGCGTAACTCAGCGTGTGCGTCTTAACCATGTGGGCAATCCTTGCGTGTGCGAAAACCCACTGTGTCCAATGTTACTGTGTCCATAAAAACCGTGTGTCCAATAATACCGTGTCCAAAAGAACCGTGTGCCATGCCGTCGTGCGCAATCGTCTGTGCGCAAAAGAGCCATCCCCGATTGTTGAGAAGGGATGGAGAAGTTAGCTGCGTCGGTTATGGCTCCTCCTATCCTTGTTGCAATCGTCTCTGCGTTTATGGTGTCAATGTTTGTCTCGGCTTTGATCGCGATTGTTTCTCTCAGTAGTTGTTCTGAGAATTTTGCCCAGTCTGCACGTTTTAGATTGTATCTGTTTGCTGTTGTCTGGTGTTGCGTGTTCTTGGTGTTTTGAATTGTGAATGTTACAACGTTGTGGTCGCTTGTGGTCCACTTTGGGTTAATTATCCATTCTGCTATTAGGCCTCGGAAGTTATTCGTTGCGAAGGTCGTGTCTATGTTCGCTGTTCCGTGAACATAATCGTAGCTAAATGCCTCGGAGGGTTGGTTCAGTAGCCATAGGCCGTGTTCGGCTAGGAATTCCTTGATTTCTTCTCCTCTGTCGTCGGTCATTTTGCTATGCCAGGATATCGAGTTGGCGTTGGTGTCAGCGCATATGATTACTCGTTTCCCACGGAGTTCGCGGAGTACGACGTTCAGGTGTTGCAGGTAGCGGTCTGTGTTTTCGCAGTTCTGGAAGTATGTACTTACTATGTAGAATGATGATCCTTGGGTGCTGATCTCCGCGCATATACAGTGTGTGTTGCTGAGATGTTCTATTTTTACTGCCGTGAGGTTTGGGTTTAATATTACTATTCCTGCTTTGGTTATTTTTGCGGTTGCTGTGTGTGCAAATTCCTTGGTGTCTGTGAGAGTTTTTGGTGTCTGTCCCATGCTTTTGATTTCGTTCCTGACTGTGTACGGTTCCTGTATTGCTATTATGTCTACCTTTTTTTGGATGGTGATGGATCGTAGCTCGTCCATGACCCTGGTGGAGTTCTGGGCGTTGACCTGTGCAATCTTTATTTCCATGCATGATTTTTTTGGTTTACTTACCATAGTCGATGCGAGAGAGGCCCATGTTCAAGGCCGCTCTGTATGAGGGGCAGTCGTTGCTTCTCGTTGAGTGGTGGTGGTCCTTGCCAGATTTCCTGCAGTTAGAGAAAGAGGCGTCTTTGGTCTTGTTTGGGCAGTCTTTGGAGGCAGTCCAGTGTCCCCGCAGTGTCCGCAGGTTTCTTTCCCGGAGCTGCAGTGTTTGGCCAGGTGTCCGAAGGCCTGACATTTGTAGCATCGCGTAACTGCGATGTAGTCCTCTGTGATGCAGCGACTCCATCCGATGTAGGTGTGTTCCTTCTTAATTAGAAGGTCTCTTGCCTCTTTGGACACATCAAGGATAACGTTGCAAGTATCCCTTGCTTTGTCTCCTGATTTAAACGCTATCTTCATCTGTTGCTTTATTTTCTCTTTTTCCTTGGCGTCTGTGGTATTTTGCTCTGCGATGATGTCCAGCAAATCTTCGTCACTTGATGTACGGGGGACGTGGCGCAGGATAACTCGTGGGCTTCTCTTCTGTGGTGCCCCGACGACCAGGCCAGCAGTCTTTAGTTTCTCGTTTTGCAGGAGAATGGTTAGGTCGCTTTTCCTCGCTGTTTCCACCAGAATTCCGTTTCCATGGATCTTCCGTATGTTTACCACTTGTAAGCCTTCCTGGGATGGTGATACTAGCTTTTGGACTGCCTCTTTTGCTTTGTTACTAGAGTCGAATTCATTGAGGTCGTTGGGTCTGATTGTGATGACATTCGGAGGGTCGCGTTTCAGACTGGAGGTGAGTGCTGTCCTGGATTTTGTTCCAAGTCGTCCTGCGTATGTGTTGGGTAGGCTGGAGTTCGTTATGCTGGTGTCGAGCGAGCCTTGGTTTTTCTCGTTGGTTGTTTCGGGCGTCCGGCGTTGCTTGGCAGTTTCACGTTTCAGCGTTTCGACTTGTCCTTCCAAGTTGCTGTTCGTCAGAAGGGCCTCATTTAAGATGCTCTCGAGGTGGGAAACTTCCCCCATAATGTGTACTATGGTTGGGTAGTTAATGCCGTTTTTAGGGTCGGCGAGATAGACCAAGATGCCCTTATGAATTTTCTCAGACTCTAGTTTCAGGGCGCGTGTGTTAGTCGCTTTTTGATCTGGAGGTGCGTCTGAGTCGGGTTCATTGTTCCTCGGGATTCTGTCTTCTGTTTTTGAGACCTTGTTCCTGGGTGTGGTGCCTGTGGTGGTTTCCGTGTTATCGGATGTGACGCATTTAGCTTCATGGTTTTCGGGTGCTTTTCTCCTTCGGTCCTCTTTGACATGTTCCTGATCCAGGCTATCGGTTCCGGATGCCATTTCAAATCACGCGCGCTTACGCGAGGGCAGACGGTATGGCGTCCAAGATGGCGGCCAAGATGGTGGGAAAATTGGCGGGATGAAGGCCAATATGGCGTCCAAGATGGCGGTCAAGATGGTGGGAAAATTCGGCGGGATAAAGGCCAATATGGCGGTCACTCGCGCGTCACTTCACTAATTTGTTAATAACTATTCACTGAGGCCTTCCTGTGCCATAGAAACACTCGCGCCGTATATAACTACACTAGTGACACGTGCACAAATGAATGCGGCGCTCTGCTACTATCTGGAGTGGAGATTTCTCCACTCTGGAATGGACACTTATAATTTTTCTCAGAGATATGTTTCAGCCGAGCTGCTTTACACAATTGTTTGCTGGCACTAACACTTCACTCTGATGCACTTCGTTTTAATTTCAGACAAGATTTAACCACTTAAATAACACTTTGAATACGGAGCGATATGAAGACGCGTCGTTACTCTGCGCCACCTAGCGGTCCAGTCCCCCAAACAGGGACATTTAATGTAAATCCGGCCACCTCGAGGGTGACGTCTGATATACGACATCGCCTTTAAGGCATACGCAACAGAAAATTTGTATCTACTTTTTTCGGTACACCTCTGTCGAGCAGAAGGGGCGGTGGAAAAATCCAGCAGTGCCACCGAGACGTATGCGGTGGACGAGTTCTTTGGCCGCAGGCGGCTGGACGAGGATTGCTCCGCACCCAGTGACCTACGCTCACGGGGAACCACGGGAAGGCGAACTCGCTGCGTGCCGCTCGCACGCACAACCTGACCCTGGAAATGTAACACTTTCGTTAGTGGGGGTCCTATTGGGGTCCGGCATGGCAGTTGCCAGCGAAGCGTTGCTGGGCTGCCGTGTCATGCCTGAGCGCTTCGATGCAGCTCGGGTGGACACTCCGAGAAGTCTATCTTATTTCTAAGGCGCTCGCATGCCTGTCCGGCTTTTCTTTTTCCTTCTTTTAGTGGCCTATGAAACCCTTTAGCCAGAGGGCTTCACGACAGTAGTCGACGTGCGGAGAGACTGCCTCTGGAGACGACACGAAGCGTTGTGCCGCCTCTGGCCACCTCCACTCGCCTCTGGCCACCTCCAAAGATATAATTATAATAATAGTAGAAAATAATCGTCGTATATAATATATGTATATATATATATATATATTTATATGTATATATATATATTTATATGTATATATATATATTTATATGTATATATATATATTTATATGTATATATATATATTCATATGTATATGTATATATTTATATGTATATATATATATATATATATATATATGTATATATTTATATGTATATATATATTTATATGTATATGTATATATATATGTGTGTGTGTGTATGTTAACTAAGCGCGGGACTCTAGGTGGCGCGTAACATACGAGTAAGAACGCATCGTGCAAGCTCCACGGGCGCGAGAGAGATACATGTGAAAGCTTATGAATGAAACGTAACGGGATCGTTCCTGTGCGAATGAGGCGTAACGGGAACGCTCTTGTGAGGGGGACGCAAACCTATACTGACCGTGGGTGCGAGAGAGACAGCGATAGCAGCGTGTGCGCGTGAGAACGCGGGCCTATGCTGACCGTGGGTGCGAGAGAGACAGAGCTACTATGGGGAACGCTGCGCGTGCGAGAGAGAGGTACCACGAGTTGGTGCCAGAGAGACAGAGCTATTGGGGTCAGCGGAACGTGAGTGGTGGGGGTTAGCCACGTTCAGCGTCAGGCAGGAGCGTCGAAAGTGTATCTTCCAGGCGATTTCGGCGAAATCGTCGCGTTTCGTGCATAAAATGCACGGGAACGTGACATCCTCTTAGCGGTGGGCCTTAGAAAAATTTTCGTCCAACGTCCGACGGAGTAGTACATCCGTCCATTATTTGCTAATAACTCGGTAAATAATAGTAGTAGCGAGTTTGGTGTTATGATATATATTGTTAGAAACCGTCTATATTACAGTGATATCACGTCGAAAATAGTCTAGGACCGATACGGAAAAAGTTTCCTCTTAGCGGTGGGACTTGGTAAAATTTCCAGAGTTGTGTCGACGGAGTAGTACATCCGTCCATTATTTGCTAATAACTCGGTAAATAATAGTAGTAGCGAGTTTGGTGTTATGATATATATTGTTAGAAACCGTCTATATTACAGTGATATCAGGTCTAAAATCGTCTAGGACCGATACGGAAAAAGTTTCCCCTTAGCGGTGGGACTTGGAAAAATTTCCAGAGTTGTGTCGACGGAGTAGTACATCCGTCCATTATTAGCTAATAACTCGGTAAATAATAGTAGTAGCGAGTTTGGTGTTATGATATATATTGTTAGAAACCGTCTATATTACAGTGATATCACGTCGAAAATAGTCTAGGACCGATACGGAAAAAGTTTCCTCTTAGCGGTGGGACTTGGAAAAATTTCCAGAGTTGTGTCGACGGAGTAGTACATCCGTCCATTATTAGCTAATAACTCGGTAAATAATAGTAGTAGCGAGTTTGGTGTTATGATATATATTGTTAGAAACCGTCTATATTACAGTGATATCACGTCTAAAATCGTCTAGGACCGATACGGAAAAAGTTTCCTCTTAGCGGTGGGACTTGGAAAAATTTCCAGAGTTGTGTCGACGGAGTAGTACATCCGTCCATTATTAGCTAATAACTCGGTAAATAATAGTAGTAGCGAGTTTGGTGTTATGATATATATTGTTAGAAACCGTCTATATTACAGTGATATCACGTCTAAAATCGTCTAGGACCGATACGGAAAAAGATTCCTCTTAGCGATGGGACTTGGTAAAATTTCCAGAGTTGTGTCGACGGAGTAGTACATCCGTCCATTATTAGCTAATAACTCGGTAAATAATAGTAGTAGCGAGTTTGGTGTTATGATATATATTGTTAGAAACCGTTTATATTACAGTGATATCACGTCTAAAATCGTCTAGGACCGATACGGAAAAAGAGTCCTCTTAGCGATGGGACTTGGTAAAATTTCCAGAGTTGTGTCGACGGAGTAGTACATCCGTCCATTATTTGCTAATAACTCGGTAAATAATAGTAGTAGCGAGTTTGGTGTTATGATATATATTGTTAGAAACCGTCTATATTACAGTGATATCACGTCTAAAATCGTCCATGACCGATACGGAAAAAGTTTCCTCTTAGCGGTGGGACTTGGAATAATTTCCAGAGTTGTGTCGACGGAGTAGTACATCCGTCCATTATTAGCTAATAACTCGGTAAATAATAGTAGTAGCGAGTTTGGTGTTATGATATATATTGTTAGAAACCGTCTATATTACAGTGATATCACGTCTAAAATCGTCCATGACGGATACGGAAAAAGTTTCCTCTGAGCGATGGGACTTGGTAAAATTTCCAGAGTTGTGTCGACGGAGTAGTACATCCCTCCATTATTTGCTAATAACTCGGTAAATAATAGTAGTAGCGAGTTTGGTGTTATGATATATATTGTTAGAAACCGTCTATATTACAGTGATATCACGTCTAAAATCGTCTAGGACCGATACGGAAAAAGATTCCTCTTAGCGATGGGACTTGGTAAAATTTCCAGAGTTGTGTCGACGGAGTAGTACATCCGTCCATTATTTGCTAATAACTCGGTAAATAATAGTAGTAGCGAGTTTGGTGTTATGATATATATTGTTAGAAACCGTCTATATTACAGTGATATCACGTCGAAAATAGTCTAGGACCGATACGGAAAAAGTTTCCTCTTAGCGGTGGGACTTGGAAAAATTTCCAGAGTTGTGTCGACGGAGTAGTACATCCGTCCATTATTAGCTAATAACTCGGTAAATAATAGTAGTAGCGAGTTTGGTGTTATGATATATATTGTTAGAAACCGTCTATATTACAGTGATATCACGTCTAAAATCGTCTAGGACCGATACGGAAAAAGAGTCCTCTTAGCGATGGGACTTGGTAAAATTTCCAGAGTTGTGTCGACGGAGTAGTACATCCGTCCATTATTTGCTAATAACTCGGTAAATAATAGTAGTAGCGAGTTTGGTGTTATGATATATATTGTTAGAAACCGTCTATATTACAGTGATATCACGTCTAAAATCGTCCATGACCGATACGGAAAAAGATTCCTCTTAGCGGTGGGACTTGGAAAAATTTCCAGAGTTGTGTCGACGGAGTAGTACATCCGTCCATTATTAGCTAATAACTCGGTAAATAATAGTAGTAGCGAGTTTGGTGTTATGATATATATTGTTAGAAACCGTCTATATTACAGTGATATCACGTCTAAAATCGTCTAGGACCGATACGGAAAAAGATTCCTCTTAGCGATGGGACTTGGTAAAATTTCCAGAGTTGTGTCGACGGAGTAGTACATCCGTCCATTATTTGCTAATAACTCGTTAAATAATAGTAGTAGCGAGTTTGGTGTTATGATATATATTGTTAGAAACCGTCTATATTACAGTGATATCAGGTCTAAAATCGTCTAGGACCGATACGGAAAAAGTTTCCCCTTAGCGGTGGGACTTGGAAAAATTTCCAGAGTTGTGTCGACGGAGTAGTACATCCGTCCATTATTAGCTAATAACTCGGTAAATAATAGTAGTAGCGAGTTTGGTGTTATGATATATATTGTTAGAAACCGTCTATATTACAGTGATATCACGTCTAAAATCGTCCATGACCGATACGGAAAAAGATTCCTCTTAGCGGTGGGACTTGGAAAAATTTCCTGAGTTGTGTCGACGGAGTAGTACATCCGTCCATTATTAGCTAATAACTCGGTAAATAATAGTAGTAGCGAGTTTGGTGTTATGATATATATTGTTAGAAACCGTCTATATTACAGTGATATCACGTCGAAAATAGTCTAGGACCGATACGGAAAAAGTTTCCTCTTAGCGGTGGGACTTGGAAAAATTTGCAGAGTTGTGTCGACGGAGTAGTACATCCGTCCATTATTAGCTAATAACTCGGTAAATAATAGTAGTAGCGAGTTTGGTGTTATGATATATATGGTTAGAAACCGTCTATATTACAGTGATATCACGTCGAAAATAGTCTAGGACCGATACGGAAAAAGTTTCCTCTTAGCGGTGGGACTTGGAAAAATTTCCAGAGTTGTGTCGACGGAGTAGTACATCCGTCCATTATTAGCTAATAACTCGGTAAATAATAGTAGTAGCGAGTTTGGTGTTATGATATATATTGTTAGAAACCGTCTATATTACAGTGATATCACGTCGAAAATAGTCTAGGACCGATACGGAAAAAGTTTCCTCTTAGCGGTGGGACTTGGAAAAATTTCCAGAGTTGTGTCGACGGAGTAGTACATCCGTCCATTATTAGCTAATAACTCGGTAAATAATAGTAGTAGCGAGTTTGGTGTTATGATATATATTGTTAGAAACCGTCTATATTACAGTGATATCACGTCGAAAATAGTCTAGGACCGATACGGAAAAAGTTTCCTCTTAGCGGTGGGACTTGGAAAAATTTCCAGAGTTGTGTCGACGGAGTAGTACATCCGTCCATTATTTGCTAATAACTCGGTAAATAATAGTAGTAGCGAGTTTGGTGTTATGATATATATTGTTAGAAACCGTCTATATTACAGTGATATCACGTCTAAAATCGTCTAGGACCGATACGGAAAAAGTTTCCTCTGAGCGATGGGACTTGGTAAAATTTCCAGAGTTGTGTCGACGGAGTAGTACATCCGACCATTATTAGCTAATAACTCGGTAAATAATAGTAGTAGCGAGTTTGGTGTTATGATATATATTGTTAGAAACCGTCTATATTACAGTGATATCACGTCTAAAATCGTCTAGGACCGATACGGAAAAAGATTCCTCTTAGCGATGGGACTTGGTAAAATTTCCAGAGTTGTGTCGACGGAGTAGTACATCCGTCCATTATTTGCTAATAACTTGGTAAATAATAGTAGTAGCGAGTTTGGTGTTATGATATATATTGTTAGAAACCGTCTATATTACAGTGATATCAGGTCTAAAATCGTCTAGGACCGATACGGAAAAAGTTTCCCCTTAGCGGTGGGACTTGGTAAAATTTCCTGAGTTGTGTCGACGGAGTAGTACATCCGTCCATTATTTGCTAATAACTCGGTAAATAATAGTAGTAGCGAGTTTGGTGTTATGATATATATTGTTAGAAACCGTCTATATTACAGTGATATCACGTCGAAAATAGTCTAGGACCGATACGGAAAAAGTTTCCTCTTAGCGGTGGGACTTGGAAAAATTTCCAGAGTTGTGTCGACGGAGTAGTACATCCGTCCATTATTAGCTAATAACTCGGTAAATAATAGTAGTAGCGAGTTTGGTGTTATGATATATATTGTTAGAAACCGTCTATATTACAGTGATATCACGTCGAAAATAGTCTAGGACCGATACGGAAAAAGTTTCCTCTTAGCGGTGGGACTTGGAAAAATTTCCAGAGTTGTGTCGACGGAGTAGTACATCCGTTCATTATTAGCTAATAACTCGGTAAATAATAGTAGTAGCGAGTTTGGTGTTATGATATATATTGTTAGAAACCGTCTATATTACAGTGATATCACGTCGAAAATAGTCTAGGACCGATACGGAAAAAGTTTCCTCTTAGCGGTGAGACTTGGAAAAATTTCCAGAGTTGTGTCGACGGAGTAGTACATCCGTCCATTATTAGCTAATAACTGGGTAAATAATAGTAGTAGCGAGTTTGGTGTTATGATATATATTGTTAGAAACCGTCTATATTACAGTGATATCACGTCTAAAATCGTCCATGACGGATACGGAAAAAGTTTCCTCTGAGCGATGGGACTTGGTAAAATTTCCAGAGTTGTGTCGACGGAGTAGTACATCCCTCCATTATTTGCTAATAACTCGGTAAATAATAGTAGTAGCGAGTTTGGTGTTATGATATATATTGTTAGAAAACGTCTATATTACAGTGATATAACGTCTAAAATCGTCCATGACCGATACGGAAAAAGTTTCCCCTTGGCGGTGGGACTTGGAAAAATTTCCAGATTTGTGTCGACGGAGTAGTACATCCGTCCATTATTAGCTAATAACTCGGTAAATAATAGTAGTAGCGAGTTTGGTGTTATGATATATATTGTTAGAAACCGTCTATATTACAGTGATATCACGTCGAAAATAGTCTAGGACCGATACGGAAAAAGTTTCCTCTTAGCGGTGGGACTTGGAAAAATTTCCAGAGTTGTGTCGACGGAGTAGTACATCCGTCCATTATTAGCTAATAACTCGGTAAATAATAGTAGTAGCGAGTTTGGTGTTATGATATATATTGTTAGAAACCGTCTATATTACAGTGATAATACGTCGAAAATAGTCTAGGACCGATACGGAAAAAGTTTCCTCTTAGCGGTGGGACTTGGAAAAATTTCCAGAGTTGTGTCGACGGAGTAGTACATCCGTCCATTATTAGCTAATAACTCGGTAAATAATAGTAGTAGCGAGTTTGGTGTTATGATATATATTGTTAGAAACCGTCTATATTACAGTGATATCACGTCTAAAATCGTCTAGGACCGATACGGAAAAAGATTCCTCTTAGCGATGGGACTTGGTAAAATTTCCAGAGTTGTGTCGACGGAGTAGTACATCCGTCCATTATTTGCTAATAACTCGGTAAATAATAGTAGTAGCGAGTTTGGTGTTATGATATATATTGTTAGAAACCGTCTATATTACAGTGATATCAGGTCTAAAATCGTCTAGGACCGATACGGAAAAAGTTTCCCCTTAGCGGTGGGACTTGGAAAAATTTCCAGAGTTGTGTCGACGGAGTAGTACATCCGTCCATTATTAGCTAATAACTCGGTAAATAATAGTAGTAGCGAGTTTGGTGTTATGATATATATTGTTAGAAACCGTCTATATTACAGTGATATCACGTCGAAAATAGTCTAGGACCGATACGGAAAAAGTTTCCTCTTAGCGGTGGGACTTGGAAAAATTTCCAGAGTTGTGTCGACGGAGTAGTACATCCGTCCATTATTAGCTAATAACTCGGTAAATAATAGTAGTAGCGAGTTTGGTGTTATGATATATATTGTTAGAAACCGTCTATATTACAGTGATATCACGTCTAAAATCGTCTAGGACCGATACGGAAAAAGTTTCCTCTTAGCGGTGGGACTTGGAAAAATTTCCAGAGTTGTGTCGACGGAGTAGTACATCCGTCCATTATTAGCTAATAACTCGGTAAATAATAGTAGTAGCGAGTTTGGTGTTATGATATATATTGTTAGAAACCGTCTATATTACAGTGATATCACGTCTAAAATCGTCTAGGACCGATACGGAAAAAGATTCCTCTTAGCGATGGGACTTGGTAAAATTTCCAGAGTTGTGTCGACGGAGTAGTACATCCGTCCATTATTAGCTAATAACTCGGTAAATAATAGTAGTAGCGAGTTTGGTGTTATGATATATATTGTTAGAAACCGTTTATATTACAGTGATATCACGTCTAAAATCGTCTAGGACCGATACGGAAAAAGAGTCCTCTTAGCGATGGGACTTGGTAAAATTTCCAGAGTTGTGTCGACGGAGTAGTACATCCGTCCATTATTTGCTAATAACTCGGTAAATAATAGTAGTAGCGAGTTTGGTGTTATGATATATATTGTTAGAAACCGTCTATATTACAGTGATATCACGTCTAAAATCGTCCATGACCGATACGGAAAAAGTTTCCTCTTAGCGGTGGGACTTGGAATAATTTCCAGAGTTGTGTCGACGGAGTAGTACATCCGTCCATTATTAGCTAATAACTCGGTAAATAATAGTAGTAGCGAGTTTGGTGTTATGATATATATTGTTAGAAACCGTCTATATTACAGTGATATCACGTCGAAAATAGTCTAGGACCGATACGGAAAAAGTTTCCTCTTAGCGGTGGGACTTGGAAAAATTTCCAGAGTTGTGTCGACGGAGTAGTACATCCGTCCATTATTAGCTAATAACTCGGTAAATAATAGTAGTAGCGAGTTTGGTGTTATGATATATATTGTTAGAAACCGTCTATATTACAGTGATATCACGTCGAAAATAGTCTAGGACCGATACGGAAAAAGAGTCCTCTTAGCGATGGGACTTGGTAAAATTTCCAGAGTTGTGTCGACGGAGTAGTACATCCGTCCATTATTTGCTAATAACTCGGTAAATAATAGTAGTAGCGAGTTTGGTGTTATGATATTTATTGTTAGAAACCGTCTATATTACAGTGATATCACGTCTAAAATCGTCCATGACGGATACGGAAAAAGTTTCCTCTGAGCGATGGGACTTGGTAAAATTTCCAGAGTTGTGTCGACGGAGTAGTACATCCCTCCATTATTTGCTAATAACTCGGTAAATAATAGTAGTAGCGAGTTTGGTGTTATGATATATATTGTTAGAAACCGTCTATATTACAGTGATATCACGTCTAAAATCGTCTAGGACCGATACGGAAAAAGATTCCTCTTAGCGATGGGACTTGGTAAAATTTCCAGAGTTGTGTCGACGGAGTAGTACATCCGTCCATTATTTGCTAATAACTCGGTAAATAATAGTAGTAGCGAGTTTGGTGTTATGATATATATTGTTAGAAACCGTCTATATTACAGTGATATCACGTCGAAAATAGTCTAGGACCGATACGGAAAAAGTTTCCTCTTAGCGGTGGGACTTGGAAAAATTTCCAGAGTTGTGTCGACGGAGTAGTACATCCGTCCATTATTAGCTAATAACTCGGTAAATAATAGTAGTAGCGAGTTTGGTGTTATGATATATATTGTTAGAAACCGTCTATATTACAGTGATATCACGTCTAAAATCGTCTAGGACCGATACGGAAAAAGAGTCCTCTTAGCGATGGGACTTGGTAAAATTTCCAGAGTTGTGTCGACGGAGTAGTACATCCGTCCATTATTTGCTAATAACTCGGTAAATAATAGTAGTAGCGAGTTTGGTGTTATGATATATATTGTTAGAAACCGTCTATATTACAGTGATATCACGTCTAAAATCGTCCATGACCGATACGGAAAAAGATTCCTCTTAGCGGTGGGACTTGGAAAAATTTCCAGAGTTGTGTCGACGGAGTAGTACATCCGTCCATTATTAGCTAATAACTCGGTAAATAATAGTAGTAGCGAGTTTGGTGTTATGATATATATTGTTAGAAACCGTCTATATTACAGTGATATCACGTCTAAAATCGTCTAGGACCGATACGGAAAAAGATTCCTCTTAGCGATGGGACTTGGTAAAATTTCCAGAGTTGTGTCGACGGAGTAGTACATCCGTCCATTATTTGCTAATAACTCGTTAAATAATAGTAGTAGCGAGTTTGGTGTTATGATATATATTGTTAGAAACCGTCTATATTACAGTGATATCAGGTCTAAAATCGTCTAGGACCGATACGGAAAAAGTTTCCCCTTAGCGGTGGGACTTGGAAAAATTTCCAGAGTTGTGTCGACGGAGTAGTACATCCGTCCATTATTAGCTAATAACTCGGTAAATAATAGTAGTAGCGAGTTTGGTGTTATGATATATATTGTTAGAAACCGTCTATATTACAGTGATATCACGTCTAAAATCGTCCATGACCGATACGGAAAAAGATTCCTCTTAGCGGTGGGACTTGGAAAAATTTCCTGAGTTGTGTCGACGGAGTAGTACATCCGTCCATTATTAGCTAATAACTCGGTAAATAATAGTAGTAGCGAGTTTGGTGTTATGATATATATTGTTAGAAACCGTCTATATTACAGTGATATCACGTCGAAAATAGTCTAGGACCGATACGGAAAAAGTTTCCTCTTAGCGGTGGGACTTGGAAAAATTTGCAGAGTTGTGTCGACGGAGTAGTACATCCGTCCATTATTAGCTAATAACTCGGTAAATAATAGTAGTAGCGAGTTTGGTGTTATGATATATATGGTTAGAAACCGTCTATATTACAGTGATATCACGTCGAAAATAGTCTAGGACCGATACGGAAAAAGTTTCCTCTTAGCGGTGGGACTTGGAAAAATTTCCAGAGTTGTGTCGACGGAGTAGTACATCCGTCCATTATTAGCTAATAACTCGGTAAATAATAGTAGTAGCGAGTTTGGTGTTATGATATATATTGTTAGAAACCGTCTATATTACAGTGATATCACGTCGAAAATAGTCTAGGACCGATACGGAAAAAGTTTCCTCTTAGCGGTGGGACTTGGAAAAATTTCCAGAGTTGTGTCGACGGAGTAGTACATCCGTCCATTATTAGCTAATAACTCGGTAAATAATAGTAGTAGCGAGTTTGGTGTTATGATATATATTGTTAGAAACCGTCTATATTACAGTGATATCACGTCGAAAATAGTCTAGGACCGATACGGAAAAAGTTTCCTCTTAGCGGTGGGACTTGGAAAAATTTCCAGAGTTGTGTCGACGGAGTAGTACATCCGTCCATTATTTGCTAATAACTCGGTAAATAATAGTAGTAGCGAGTTTGGTGTTATGATATATATTGTTAGAAACCGTCTATATTACAGTGATATCACGTCTAAAATCGTCTAGGACCGATACGGAAAAAGTTTCCTCTGAGCGATGGGACTTGGTAAAATTTCCAGAGTTGTGTCGACGGAGTAGTACATCCGACCATTATTAGCTAATAACTCGGTAAATAATAGTAGTAGCGAGTTTGGTGTTATGATATATATTGTTAGAAACCGTCTATATTACAGTGATATCACGTCTAAAATCGTCTAGGACCGATACGGAAAAAGATTCCTCTTAGCGATGGGACTTGGTAAAATTTCCAGAGTTGTGTCGACGGAGTAGTACATCCGTCCATTATTTGCTAATAACTTGGTAAATAATAGTAGTAGCGAGTTTGGTGTTATGATATATATTGTTAGAAACCGTCTATATTACAGTGATATCAGGTCTAAAATCGTCTAGGACCGATACGGAAAAAGTTTCCCCTTAGCGGTGGGACTTGGTAAAATTTCCTGAGTTGTGTCGACGGAGTAGTACATCCGTCCATTATTTGCTAATAACTCGGTAAATAATAGTAGTAGCGAGTTTGGTGTTATGATATATATTGTTAGAAACCGTCTATATTACAGTGATATCACGTCGAAAATAGTCTAGGACCGATACGGAAAAAGTTTCCTCTTAGCGGTGGGACTTGGAAAAATTTCCAGAGTTGTGTCGACGGAGTAGTACATCCGTCCATTATTAGCTAATAACTCGGTAAATAATAGTAGTAGCGAGTTTGGTGTTATGATATATATTGTTAGAAACCGTCTATATTACAGTGATATCACGTCGAAAATAGTCTAGGACCGATACGGAAAAAGTTTCCTCTTAGCGGTGGGACTTGGAAAAATTTCCAGAGTTGTGTCGACGGAGTAGTACATCCGTTCATTATT
Organism: Halictus rubicundus; assembly: GCF_050948215.1. Taxonomy (NCBI): domain Eukaryota; kingdom Metazoa; phylum Arthropoda; class Insecta; order Hymenoptera; family Halictidae; genus Halictus; species Halictus rubicundus. The sequence goes on along the minus strand of NW_027488749.1, from coordinate 365,608 downwards.
AGCTAATAACTCGGTAAATAATAGTAGTAGCGAGTTTGGTGTTATGATATATATTGTTAGAAACCGTCTATATTACAGTGATATCACGTCGAAAATAGTCTAGGACCGATACGGAAAAAGTTTCCTCTTAGCGGTGAGACTTGGAAAAATTTCCAGAGTTGTGTCGACGGAGTAGTACATCCGTCCATTATTAGCTAATAACTGGGTAAATAATAGTAGTAGCGAGTTTGGTGTTATGATATATATTGTTAGAAACCGTCTATATTACAGTGATATCACGTCTAAAATCGTCCATGACGGATACGGAAAAAGTTTCCTCTGAGCGATGGGACTTGGTAAAATTTCCAGAGTTGTGTCGACGGAGTAGTACATCCCTCCATTATTTGCTAATAACTCGGTAAATAATAGTAGTAGCGAGTTTGGTGTTATGATATATATTGTTAGAAAACGTCTATATTACAGTGATATAACGTCTAAAATCGTCCATGACCGATACGGAAAAAGTTTCCCCTTGGCGGTGGGACTTGGAAAAATTTCCAGATTTGTGTCGACGGAGTAGTACATCCGTCCATTATTAGCTAATAACTCGGTAAATAATAGTAGTAGCGAGTTTGGTGTTATGATATATATTGTTAGAAACCGTCTATATTACAGTGATATCACGTCGAAAATAGTCTAGGACCGATACGGAAAAAGTTTCCTCTTAGCGGTGGGACTTGGAAAAATTTCCAGAGTTGTGTCGACGGAGTAGTACATCCGTCCATTATTAGCTAATAACTCGGTAAATAATAGTAGTAGCGAGTTTGGTGTTATGATATATATTGTTAGAAACCGTCTATATTACAGTGATAATACGTCGAAAATAGTCTAGGACCGATACGGAAAAAGTTTCCTCTTAGCGGTGGGACTTGGAAAAATTTCCAGAGTTGTGTCGACGGAGTAGTACATCCGTCCATTATTAGCTAATAACTCGGTAAATAATAGTAGTAGCGAGTTTGGTGTTATGATATATATTGTTAGAAACCGTCTATATTACAGTGATATCACGTCTAAAATCGTCTAGGACCGATACGGAAAAAGATTCCTCTTAGCGATGGGACTTGGTAAAATTTCCAGAGTTGTGTCGACGGAGTAGTACATCCGTCCATTATTTGCTAATAACTCGGTAAATAATAGTAGTAGCGAGTTTGGTGTTATGATATATATTGTTAGAAACCGTCTATATTACAGTGATATCAGGTCTAAAATCGTCTAGGACCGATACGGAAAAAGTTTCCCCTTAGCGGTGGGACTTGGAAAAATTTCCAGAGTTGTGTCGACGGAGTAGTACATCCGTCCATTATTAGCTAATAACTCGGTAAATAATAGTAGTAGCGAGTTTGGTGTTATGATATATATTGTTAGAAACCGTCTATATTACAGTGATATCACGTCGAAAATAGTCTAGGACCGATACGGAAAAAGTTTCCTCTTAGCGGTGGGACTTGGAAAAATTTCCAGAGTTGTGTCGACGGAGTAGTACATCCGTCCATTATTAGCTAATAACTCGGTAAATAATAGTAGTAGCGAGTTTGGTGTTATGATATATATTGTTAGAAACCGTCTATATTACAGTGATATCACGTCTAAAATCGTCTAGGACCGATACGGAAAAAGTTTCCTCTTAGCGGTGGGACTTGGAAAAATTTCCAGAGTTGTGTCGACGGAGTAGTACATCCGTCCATTATTAGCTAATAACTCGGTAAATAATAGTAGTAGCGAGTTTGGTGTTATGATATATATTGTTAGAAACCGTCTATATTACAGTGATATCACGTCTAAAATCGTCTAGGACCGATACGGAAAAAGATTCCTCTTAGCGATGGGACTTGGTAAAATTTCCAGAGTTGTGTCGACGGAGTAGTACATCCGTCCATTATTAGCTAATAACTCGGTAAATAATAGTAGTAGCGAGTTTGGTGTTATGATATATATTGTTAGAAACCGTTTATATTACAGTGATATCACGTCTAAAATCGTCTAGGACCGATACGGAAAAAGAGTCCTCTTAGCGATGGGACTTGGTAAAATTTCCAGAGTTGTGTCGACGGAGTAGTACATCCGTCCATTATTTGCTAATAACTCGGTAAATAATAGTAGTAGCGAGTTTGGTGTTATGATATATATTGTTAGAAACCGTCTATATTACAGTGATATCAGGTCTAAAATCGTCTAGGACCGATACGGAAAAAGTTTCCCCTTAGCGGTGGGACTTGGAAAAATTTCCAGAGTTGTGTCGACGGAGTAGTACATCCGTCCATTATTAGCTAATAACTCGGTAAATAATAGTAGTAGCGAGTTTGGTGTTATGATATATATTGTTAGAAACCGTCTATATTACAGTGATATCACGTCGAAAATAGTCTAGGACCGATACGGAAAAAGTTTCCTCTTAGCGGTGGGACTTGGAAAAATTTCCAGAGTTGTGTCGACGGAGTAGTACATCCGTCCATTATTAGCTAATAACTCGGTAAATAATAGTAGTAGCGAGTTTGGTGTTATGATATATATTGTTAGAAACCGTCTATATTACAGTGATATCACGTCGAAAATAGTCTAGGACCGATACGGAAAAAGAGTCCTCTTAGCGATGGGACTTGGTAAAATTTCCAGAGTTGTGTCGACGGAGTAGTACATCCGTCCATTATTTGCTAATAACTCGGTAAATAATAGTAGTAGCGAGTTTGGTGTTATGATATTTATTGTTAGAAACCGTCTATATTACAGTGATATCACGTCTAAAATCGTCCATGACCGATACGGAAAAAGATTCCTCTTAGCGGTGGGACTTGGAAAAATTTCCAGAGTTGTGTCGACGGAGTAGTACATCCGTCCATTATTAGCTAATAACTCGGTAAATAATAGTAGTAGCGAGTTTGGTGTTATGATATATATTGTTAGAAACCGTCTATATTACAGTGATATCACGTCGAAAATAGTCTAGGACCGATACGGAAAAAGTTTCCTCTTAGCGGTGGGACTTGGAAAAATTTCCAGAGTTGTGTCGACGGAGTAGTACATCCGTCCATTATTAGCTAATAACTCGGTAAATAATAGTAGTAGCGAGTTTGGTGTTATGATATATATTGTTAGAAACCGTCTATATTACAGTGATATCACGTCGAAAATAGTCTAGGACCGATACGGAAAAAGTTTCCTCTTAGCGGTGGGACTTGGAAAAATTTCCAGAGTTGTGTCGACGGAGTAGTACATCCGTCCATTATTAGCTAATAACTCGGTAAATAATAGTAGTAGCGAGTTTGGTGTTATGATATATATTGTTAGAAACCGTCTATATTACAGTGATATCACGTCGAAAATAGTCTAGGACCGATACGGAAAAAGTTTCCTCTTAGCGGTGGGACTTGGAAAAATTTCCAGAGTTGTGTCGACGGAGTAGTACATCCGTCCATTATTTGCTATTAACTGGGTAAATAATAGTAGTAGCGAGTTTGGTGTTATGATATATATTGTTAGAAACCGTCTATATTACAGTGATATCACGTCTAAAATCGTCTAGGACTGATACGGAAAAAGAGTCCTCTTAGCGATGGGACTTGGTAAAATTTCCAGAGTTGTGTCGACGGAGTAGTACATCCGTCCATTATTTGCTAATAACTCGGTAAATAATAGTAGTAGCGAGTTTGGTGTTATGATATATATTGTTAGAAACCGTCTATATTACAGTGATATCACGTCTAAAATCGTCCATGACCGATACGGAAAAAGATTCCTCTTAGCGGTGGGACTTGGAAAAATTTCCAGAGTTGTGTCGACGGAGTAGTACATCCGTCCATTATTAGCTAATAACTCGGTAAATAATAGTAGTAGCGAGTTTGGTGTTATGATATATATTGTTAGAAACCGTCTATATTACAGTGATATCACGTCTAAAATCGTCTAGGACCGATACGGAAAAAGATTCCTCTTAGCGATGGGACTTGGTAAAATTTCCAGAGTTGTGTCGACGGAGTAGTACATCCGTTCATTATTAGCTAATAACTCGGTAAATAATAGTAGTAGCGAGTTTGGTGTTATGATATATATTGTTAGAAACCGTCTATATTACAGTGATATCACGTCTAAAATCGTCTAGGACCGATACGGAAAAAGATTCCTCTTAGCGATGGGACTTGGTAAAATTTCCAGAGTTGTGTCGACGGAGTAGTACATCCGTCCATTATTTGCTAATAACTTGGTAAATAATAGTAGTAGCGAGTTTGGTGTTATGATATATATTGTTAGAAACCGTCTATATTACAGTGATATCACGTCTAAAATCGTCCATGACCGATACGGAAAAAGATTCCTCTTAGCGGTGGGACTTGGAAAAATTTCCTGAGTTGTGTCGACGGAGTAGTACATCCGTCCATTATTAGCTAATAACTCGGTAAATAATAGTAGTAGCGAGTTTGGTGTTATGATATATATTGTTAGAAACCGTCTATATTACAGTGATATCACGTCGAAAATAGTCTAGGACCGATACGGAAAAAGTTTCCTTGTTACGTGCTAGTGCTTTGTAACAAGGCCTGCGTAAGGGCGGATCTGTTCGCAATTTCGCTCGAGGAGGGGCCAAAACGGAGCAACGAAGGTTGAGGTAGATACTTAAGGTTTCTTGACACAACTGGTATTAACAATATTTATTTACGTATAAAAATAACATCTGCTGACTCTTAATACTATCTTAAAATTAAAGTATTTACAATATTTTCGAAGGGGGAGCAGGGAACAATTTGCGTGAGTAATATTTAATGCGGGGGTCTGATTCTACGGCTTTGCTAAAGTCTGGAACGCTCGTTAAAGGGAGAGAAATGGGGGTGAGCTTCCAGGTGGGAAGGGGGAGTGGCTCGATGGGTGGCGATGATGGTTCTTCCTTGCTGCTGGCGATGTCGTCTTCTTCTTCTACTAGTCCTCCTGGACTCGATTGGAATAACAGCTTTTTGAGCTGATTGAGTTGATAGCGGCGTCCTCCGCGCCTGGTCTTCTTCTTCTTCTTCGGATTTCGCGAGATTATGACACCGGTCATTACTTGAATTTAAAGAGAATATCTAACTATGTGGGGGCAGCGTCTTCGTCTGCGTCCTCGTGCTAGTGACACGCACCGAGAGCAAGATCGGGAGGCTGGGGTCGAGATGTCTAAGCGGTTGCTTGTAGAGATCTTTTTCCCGATTTCGGCTTTCGCCGCTAGGATACTTATAGGGGAGGCCGAATATTTTTAGCAGCGAGAAAGCTGGTCCTCGAGGGTGTATCTGAGAGGGGTCAATTTTTGTAGCGAGAAAGAATGTTGGGGCCTTGTCCATCTATTTTCCAGAAAAGGAACTAAAAGGTACGGAGGGAGAAAAAGCAACAGTGGCTGTGAGAACGAGTAGGACGGAGCGAGATAAGGGTGAAAGAGATGGCGAGATTGTATGCTGAGCGGTTGCGAGAGTGAAAGCGCTAGCCTTGTATTCGGCTGTGCGTGCGAGCGAGGCGGTATCTACTTAGAAAGAGATGGGAAATGCAATGGGTGCGAGTGAGAGCGCACTGGCCATTGGTGTGAGTGCGAGAGCACTAGCGCTGAGAATCAACTAGTGCGAGTGAGAGGTTCTGGGCTACGAGTGCGAGTGAGATAGCGCTACTTCGTAGTTTCTCTCTGATTTCTGAGATGTCGCTGGTGTTTTAGGTAGGGCGTGATTGTCGGTAAGACGCTGAAGGTAAGTTCGCTGATATGATAATATATAGGCGGTGGGTAACCGAGAGACGAACGGTAACATCTGTAATGTAGATATATTACTGGCAGTTGGTAATGTACGAGTTTGAAGTGTTTGTTGAACGCCACGCGAGGTGTAGCTTTAAGATGTACATATATAAAAGAACGCAATATAAAATAAGTTGTTAATTATAAGAATGAAAGAACGTGTATGTAATATATATATATATGTATAAGAACGCATGTTATATGTGAGAAAACGCATGATGTATGTAAAAGAACGCAATATATATATGTTTGATAAATAATAAGACGCAAAATGATTATTATAATTATAAGGAACGCATAATAATGTAATATATATATATGTTGTTAAATAATGTACTTTAGATAATTGTAAATTAACGAAGGTAAGTGAAGATATAATCGTACTAATAAGAGAATGATCGTCGTATATAATATATGTATTTTATGAATGAACGTATGTATGTAGTTTATGAATGGATATTTACATGTGTGCGTACGTGTAGCGCGGGACTCTAGGTTGCGCGTGACATACGAGTGAGAACGCGTCGCAAGCTTCACGGGCGCGAGAGAGACGTACGTGAAAGCTTTATGAATGAAATTGTAACGGGATCGTTCCTGTGTGAATGACGCGTGACAGGAACGCTCGTGTGAGGGGGACGCAAACCGGTTGTAGCTGCGGGTGCGAGAGAGAAAGCGATAGCCGCGTGTGCGAGTGAGAACGCGGTCCTATGCTGACCATGGGTGCGAGTGAGACGGAGTTAGTATGGTAGACTCTGCGCGTGCGAGAGAGAGGTCCTATGTGTTGGTGCGAGAGAGACAGAGCTCTTGGGGTCAGCGGCATGCGAGTGGTGGGGGTTAGCCGCGTTCAGCGTCAGGCAGGAGCGTCGGAAGTGCGGTTTCTGTGCGGCTTGCGGCGACTCGTTGCGTTTCCTGCATGAAATGCACGGGAACGTGACACCTCCCTCCCGGGGGAAAAATTTAAAATTCGCAGAATTTTAAATTTTAACATTCCTCTCCAGGGGAGCTGGAATCCTCGAAATTCTGCATCTGTCCATATGTAATATGCTTGGTTTTCCTTTAATATATACTTTGATATTATTATTAGGTAATATTTCTATTACTCTATACGGGCCTGAATACTGGTCGCTAAACTTGTTTTTCCTTAAGGCCAAGGCAAAGATGCTATCTCCTATCTTCAATTGTTGCGGGTGAATTTTCTTGTCGTAGTAATATTTTGATCTCTCTTTTGCTGCCATTAGATTGCTTCTTGCTCTGTTTTGAAGGTCGTGGAGATTTTTTATATGTTCTATCAACTGTGTCACATATGTTTCCTCGTTTTCATCCTTTAATATTTCATTCGTAAGTGGTGGTCGGGCGATGTCTCCGAATATCAAATGATGCGGTGTGAATTTGGTTCCTTCATGAACGCTTGTATTATATGCGAAGATGGCTGCATTTATGCAGTCGTCCCATTGGCTTTTATTTCCAATGTAGTGTTTTAAATATTCTACGAAGACATGGTGAGCCCTTTCCAATGAACCGTTAGTTTGGGGATGATAAGGTGACGTTAAAACATGTTGAATCTTAAATTTTTTCAGCATATGTTTCATTATGGAGCTCATGAAATTTTTCCCTCTGTCTGTCAAAAGGCATTTTGGCGTACCGAATTTGTATATGAAGTGATTTAAAAATGCTTGGGCTATTGTTTTTGCGGATCCATCCGGGATTGGGATGGCCAGAGAATATTTGGTTAATAGATCCTGTATTGTCAAAAGATATTTATTGTGTTTGTATGTGACTGGCAGTGGTCCTACCATGTCCATTGAAATCTTGTCAAATGCCTTTCCTGGCGTGTCGGTGAGAGTCATTGGTTGTTTGTTTTTAACTCTTACTAATTTTTTTAATTGGCAGTTTAGGCAATTTTGAATAAAATTTTGAACGTCTTTCTTCATGTTTTCCCAGTAAAAGTACTGGCGAATCCTATTGTACGTTTTGTAACGCCTTTGTGTCCTGCTGGTGTGGCGGCATGGAATTCTTCTAATATTCGGTATCTTTTTGACAATAGTGGAATTTTCACGAGATTTCTGCAAACGGTGATTTGAACTGGTGCATTTAGGAATTTTTCTTCTAGCTGTTTTTTTAGGCTAGAGTAATTTATTTTATCTGTTTTTGCGGGATAGCTGATGGAAAACGAACTGATTGCTTCTTCGTAAATAATGTCTTGCAATTTGCCGAAGCTTTTCTTTAATATCTCCTTGTCGACAAATTCTTCCGGTCTCTTAGCTATGGGCAATGCAATATACTTTCTTCTATTTATTGTCTTCACATCTGGCTTTCCTAATTTTAAATTAATATGTAGCGGTAATTTAGCGAAATCTTGAATCAGGCGTGCGCCTTCGTCAAACGGATCTCCTGCCGTGGTAATAAAATAAACGATGTTGTCCTTTCTCATATATAAACAATCTCTGGATTCGGTAATATTATTCAAGGGATAATCTTCTTCGATTTCCGAGTCCGTCTCGGAGAGATTTCCCTCGTCGGAGGAAGATAATTCCTCGCTTCCGTCAGGCGGTTCTGGCGGCGGTTTGGGAATCGGTGGTTGTTTAACCTTTTCCTTCCGTTTGTCTGCCCTAGGGTTGTAGACCGATCCGGATGATGCTGGTGAATCGAAGGAGGATGAAGAATCGTTGTCTTCTGAATTATTTTGAATGTCTTCCGCGTCTTCCGGAGTAACTGGAGGTTCTGTACTGTGCCGAGCCCCTAAGGACGGCAACCGGTTGTCCTCGCAGCTGTCCGTTGTGGAAGGAAATTCTGACGTTTCTCGGCGGTCCGGCGAGTCGAGCGCTGGTCGAGCCCCTAAGGACGGCAGCCCGCTGTCTTCGTGTTTGTTCGGAGCGTCGGAATTTACAGAGGATTCATCTGAGCTTCCTGGAAGGTTCGGTGTCGGCCGAGGCCCTAAGGACGGCATTCCGTTATCCGGGCAGGTGCTCGATGTCTCTGGGAGATTAATGGGAGGCCCTTCGAGATTTCCTGGAAGATTAGAAGCTGGCCGAGGCCCTAAGGACGGCAGCTGAATATTCTCCGAGGAAGTTTCTCTTTCCAGGGAAGTTCTCCTTCTTCTTCTTCTTTCTTCGTTGGAGCGGGGCGGAGTTATTGATGAACCCGTAGTTTCCTCTAAGGTTGGAAGCAAGGGGGAGGCACCCGGGGAGGAGGGGGAATCCTCCTCTCCGAAGAACTCGGCCAATCCTTCCCACGGATTCTCTTCCACCTCTCCATCCGAACGAGCGTTCGTTACTAATACTTGGGGGTTTCGTGACAAAGCGTCAGCATTATAATTTATCTTTCCCGGTTTGTATTTAATTTGATACTCGAACTCGGCAAGCTTTAGTCGCCAACGGACGAGCCGGGACGTGGGATCTTTCACCCTGTGCAACCAGACCAGTGGTTGGTGGTCTGTGACTAACAAGAACTGTTTTCCGTATAAATAAGGTCGGAAGTGCTGTGTACAATAAACAATGGTGAGGAGCTCTTTTTCAATGGTCGAATAGTTCATTTCGGCTGGATTTAACGAGCGAGATGCGAAAGCTACAGGTAAATCGTTTCCAATTTCACCTTGACTGAGAATGCCTCCGATGGCGTGATTCGAAGCGTCTGTTGTTACTATGAATTGTTTACTAAAATCCGGATACTGGAGTACCGGTTGTTGGCATAATGCTTTTTTTAAATGTGTGAATGCTTTTTCCTGTTCTTCTTGCCAGCGGAATTTTGTGCCTTTCTTTAAGAGTGATGTTAGTGGTTTCGATATGCCGGAGAAATTCTGTATAAATCGACGATAATATCCACTAAGGCCAAGGAACTGTTTTATATTACGCGGTGTGCGGGGTGTCGGAAAATTTTCGATTGCTGAGATTTTACTTGGATCTGGTTTAATGCCGGATTCTGAAATTATGTGGCCCAAGTAATGCACTTCCCTGCATAAGAATTTACACTTCTCGGGTTGAAGACGGAGGTTAGCGGATTTTAATCTATTGGCTAATTTACTAAATTTTATCGCATGTTCTTGAAGAGAACTCGCGTATAGGACAATGTCGTCCATGTAAACGAACATTTCTGTTCCTTGCAGGCCGGTGAGTACGGTATCCATTAGTTTTTGAAAGGTAGCAGGGGCATTTTTTAATCCAAAAGGCATACGTGAAAATTGATAGTGACCGTAAGGGGAAGAAAAAGCGGTTTTCTCTGCATCCGATGGATTCATTGGGATTTGGTGAAATCCCGAAGCAAGATCTAGCACACTGAAATATTTAGCTCCTCCGAGCTGATCTAAAATATCTACGATGTTAGGTAAAGGGTACGCGTCGCCAATTGTTTTTTCATTTAGATGCCGAAAATCGATAACCATTCTCCAACGTTTATTGCCAGCGGCGTCTGGTTTTTTGGGAACTATCCAGACGGGAGAATTGTACGGTGATGAAGATTTTTCTATTATATTTTGTTCTAACAGTTCCGAAATTTGTTTATGGATTTCTTGTTTATGAATAGGGGGAAATCTGTATTGCTTAATGTTCACAGGGCTGCTATCGGTAGTAGTAATTTTATGCGAAGTTAAATTTGTTGCAGACAATTTATCGTTTTTGCAGAAAAATATTTCGTGGTTTTCTAGTACTAACTTTTCAATATGTTCTTTTTCTTCTTTATTCAAATGAGACGTGCTTATTTCTTTAAAAATTTCCTTAATTTTTCCGGTAACTGAGTTGACATTATAACAATATTTCACGGGTAATTTTTCCTCTCCTTGGGAATTTTTAATTTTCTCGATTTCTACGAGTTTTAATTGGGGGATTATCGCGTCGAACTCTAGCTCCGATGAGTTAAATATTTTTATAAATGCACGTCCATTCGTATTCTTTACCACGCAGTCTCCTGCAAAAATATTATGTCCGATAGTCAACCGAGGAATATAACCAATTTCTACTTCTGGATTTTTAACAAATATCGGAATGGTTGTTATGCTTCTAGCTGGCACTTTTATTTTAAGAGGATCAGAGAAGGGAATCTGTTCTGAACCGAGCGAGAGACAACGATTTTGATAACAAATAGTGGCATTAGATTTCCGTAAAAATTCGGATCCTAAGATCGCGGGATACGGTATGGGAAAGTCACTTGGGACTACATGGAAAACGTGGTCTTTATTATTAATTCGAATTTTTAAAGATCCTAACGTTTCTACTACTTGGGGAGTTATGCCACTTAATTTTAAAATTTCATATTTTTTCAATAATATTTTCTCGACTCGATTTTGTTTTATAAGATTCGGTTCTGCTCCTGTATCGATAAGAAATTCTGTTTTGCCTATAGGGGGTGCCAGGTCTAATGTAATAACGGCGTCGAAATTTCCTTTCATATGGAAGGTTCTTCCGACTCCTGAATAACGCGTGTTGGACGCTCTGGGATTTTCTCTCGCCGGGCGTCCGTCGGCGGGAGATTTTCGCGGTTTCCCGAGGCGGGTTGCCTATTTTGGGGGTTTCGGAAGCACTGTGAAGCGACGTGCCCGAGCCGATTGCAATAACTGCATTGTTTAGGAGGGGATTGAAGAGGTCTAGCATTCTGCACATTTCTAGGAGGCAATGTATTTCGTGGAATAAACGGGGGAGCCGCGGAATTTAATGAGGCTTTCAGACGAGCCTGTTCTTGATCCATTTCATTGGATATAATTATCGCGTGATTGTACGCGTCGAGGAGTGTATTGTAACCTTTGAATTTTAATAAAATTTGCATAGTGGAAGGCAGGCCACGGACGAAGCATTCTAATGTGAATTTATCTATATCTGGATCCGGTGTACGATTTTCCTGTCGCTCCGCATCTCGTATTGAAACTTTTAAATTTTTTACTCGTTGTATATAATCTATAATATGCTCCGTTGGATTTTTAAAAATGTCCGACAGTAATCCACGGTAAAAATACGATGACTTTTGAGGTAGTAATTTAATCCGAAGTGAATCTAACAGTGCATCTACCGTAAGGAATTTCTCTTCTTCGATAATGCAATATGCTCTGCCAAATATCTTCGTACGTATTGCTTTTACTAAATCTGGCTCCTGAGCCGGTGAAAGAGCGTCCCGTGCTCGTCGGCAGGCTTGGAAAAACCTGTCGATCGACAAATTAGTACCGGAGAAAGTTGGGATTTCCGATATAACGTCGTGGACTCTAAGTGAAAATGTTTGTGACGGTGATTCTACGTTTTTAACCGGGCTGTCTGGAATTTTAACAATAGTCGGCGTTTCCTCTATTTGTGCCTCTAAATTTAATATTTTTGCCTTCATGGCTCCAATTATTTCTTGTAGTTCAAGCAATCTGTTCCCCTCTTCTTTTCTGATTTGTTGCTTTTCCCCTTCTAAAAATTCTTCAAAATTTTTCTGAGTATTTCTAAATTGTTCTTCTTGTTCTATTAATCTTTTTTCCCTTGACTTCAATTGATCAGTTAGCATTTCGAGTTCAGCTTCATTGAGTGTATTAGACCGTGTGATCGGCATTTTGAAAAAATGATTCTACTTTTAATCGCGTGTATGTCAAAAAACCTCCTTAAAATTTCCTCGTTTATCGTGTCCGGGGGTTTTTCCTCCTCGAAATTTGAACGAAATCCTACCGCTCTGTCACCAAATATGTTGGCCTGTTACGTGCTAGTGCTTTGTAACAAGGCCTGCGTAAGGGCGGATCTGTTCGCAATTTCGCTCGAGGAGGGGCCAAAACGGAGCAACGAAGGTTGAGGTAGATACTTAAGGTTTCTTGACACAACTGGTATTAACAATATTTATTTACGTATAAAAATAACATCTGCTGACTCTTAATACTATCTTAAAATTAAAGTATTTACAATATTTTCGAAGGGGGAGCAGGGAACAATTTGCGTGAGTAATATTTAATGCGGGGGTCTGATTCTACGGCTTTGCTAAAGTCTGGAACGCTCGTTAAAGGGAGAGAAATGGGGGTGAGCTTCCAGGTGGGAAGGGGGAGTGGCTCGATGGGTGGCGATGATGGTTCTTCCTTGCTGCTGGCGATGTCGTCTTCTTCTTCTACTAGTCCTCCTGGACTCGATTGGAATAACAGCTTTTTGAGCTGATTGAGTTGATAGCGGCGTCCTCCGCGCCTGGTCTTCTTCTTCTTCTTCGGATTTCGCGAGATTATGACACCGGTCATTACTTGAATTTAAAGAGAATATCTAACTATGTGGGGGCAGCGTCTTCGTCTGCGTCCTCGTGCTAGTGACACGCACCGAGAGCAAGATCGGGAGGCTGGGGTCGAGATGTCTAAGCGGTTGCTTGTAGAGATCTTTTTCCCGATTTCGGCTTTCGCCGCTAGGATACTTATAGGGGAGGCCGAATATTTTTAGCAGCGAGAAAGCTGGTCCTCGAGGGTGTATCTGAGAGGGGTCAATTTTTGTAGCGAGAAAGAATGTTGGGGCCTTGTCCATCTATTTTCCAGAAAAGGAACTAAAAGGTACGGAGGGAGAAAAAGCAACAGTGGCTGTGAGAACGAGTAGGACGGAGCGCGATAAGGGTGAAAGAGATGGCGAGATTGTATGCTGAGCGGTTGCGAGAGTGAAAGCGCTAGCCTTGTATTCGGCTGTGCGTGCGAGCGAGGCGGTATCTACTTAGAAAGAGATGGGAAATGCAATGGGTGCGAGTGAGAGCGCACTGGCCATTGGTGTGAGTGCGAGAGCACTAGCGCTGAGAATCAACTAGTGCGAGTGAGAGGTTCGGGGCTACGAGTGCGACTGAGATAGCGCTACTTCGTAGTTTCTCTCTGATTTCTGAGATGTCGCTGGTGTTTTAGGTAGGGCGTGATTGTCGGTAAGACGCTGAAGGTAAGTTCGCTGATATGATAATATATAGGCGGTGGGTAACCGAGAGACGAACGGTAACATCTGTAATGTAGATATATTACTGGCAGTTGGTAATGTACGAGTTTGAAGTGTTTGTTGAACGCCACGCGAGGTGTAGCTTTAAGATGTACATATATAAAAGAACGCAATATAAAATAAGTTGTTAATTATAAGAATGAAAGAACGTGTATGTAATATATATATATATGTATAAGAACGCATGTTATATGTGAGAAAACGCATGATGTATGTAAAAGAACGCAATATATATATGTTTGATAAATAATAAGACGCAAAATGATTATTATAATTATAAGGAACGCATAATAATGTAATATATATATATATGTTGTTAAATAATGTACTTTAGATAATTGTAAATTAACGAAGGTAAGTGAAGATATAATCGTACTAATAAGAGAATGATCGTCGTATATAATATATGTATTTTATGAATGAACGTATGTATGTAGTTTATGAATGGATATTTACATGTGTGCGTACGTGTAGCGCGGGACTCTAGGTTGCGCGTGACATACGAGTGAGAACGCGTCGCAAGCTTCACGGGCGCGAGAGAGACGTACGTGAAAGCTTTATGAATGAAATTGTAACGGGATCGTTCCTGTGTGAATGACGCGTGACAGGAACGCTCGTGTGAGGGGGACGCAAACCGGTTGTAGCTGCGGGTGCGAGAGAGAAAGCGATAGCCGCGTGTGCGAGTGAGAACGCGGTCCTATGCTGACCATGGGTGCGAGTGAGACGGAGTTAGTATGGTAGACTCTGCGCGTGCGAGAGAGAGGTCCTATGTGTTGGTGCGAGAGAGACAGAGCTCTTGGGGTCAGCGGCATGCGAGTGGTGGGGGTTAGCCGCGTTCAGCGTCAGGCAGGAGCGTCGGAAGTGCGGTTTCTGTGCGGCTTGCGGCGACTCGTTGCGTTTCCTGCATGAAATGCACGGGAACGTGACATCCTCTTAGCGGTGGGACTTGGAAAAATTTCCAGAGTTGTGTCGACGGAGTAGTACATCCGTCCATTATTAGCTAATAACTCGGTAAATAATAGTAGTAGCGAGTTTGGTGTTATGATATATATTGTTAGAAACCGTCTATATTACAGTGATATCACGTCGAAAATAGTCTAGGACCGATACGGAAAAAGTTTCCTCTTAGCGGTGGGACTTGGAAAAATTTCCAGAGTTGTGTCGACGGAGTAGTACATCCGTCCATTATTAGCTAATAACTCGGTAAATAATAGTAGTAGCGAGTTTGGTGTTATGATATATATTGTTAGAAACCGTCTATATTACAGTGATATCACGTCGAAAATAGTCTAGGACCGATACGGAAAAAGTTTCCTCTTAGCGGTGGGACTTGGAAAAATTTCCAGAGTTGTGTCGACGGAGTAGTACATCCGTCCATTATTAGCTAATAACTCGGTAAATAATAGTAGTAGCGAGTTTATTGTTATGATATATATTGTTAGAAACCGTCTATATTACAGTGATATCACGTCGAAAATAGTCTAGGACCGATACGGAAAAAGTTTCCTCTTAGCGGTGGGACTTGGAAAAATTTCCAGAGTTGTGTCGACGGAGTAGTACATCCGTCCATTATTTGCTAATAACTCGGTAAATAATAGTAGTAGCGAGTTTGGTGTTATGATATATATTGTTAGAAACCGTCTATATTACAGTGATATCACGTCTAAAATCGTCTAGGACCGATACGGAAAAAGAGTCCTCTTAGCGATGGGACTTGGTAAAATTTCCAGAGTTGTGTCGACGGAGTAGTACATCCGTCCATTATTTGCTAATAACTCGGTAAATAATAGTAGTAGCGAGTTTGGTGTTATGATATATATTGTTAGAAACCGTCTATATTACAGTGATATCACGTCTAAAATCGTCCATGACCGATACGGAAAAAGATTCCCCTTAGCGGTGGGACTTGGAAAAATTTCCAGAGTTGTGTCGACGGAGTAGTACATCCGACCATTATTAGCTAATAACTCGGTAAATAATAGTAGTAGCGAGTTTGGTGTTATGATATATATTGTTAGAAACCGTCTATATTACAGTGATATCACGTCTAAAATCGTCTAGGACCGATACGGAAAAAGATTCCTCTTAGCGATGGGACTTGGTAAAATTTCCAGAGTTGTGTCGACGGAGTAGTACATCCGTCCATTATTTGCTAATAACTTGGTAAATAATAGTAGTAGCGAGTTTGGTGTTATGATATATATTGTTAGAAACCGTCTATATTACAGTGATATCAGGTCTAAAATCGTCTAGGACCGATACGGAAAAAGTTTCCCCTTAGCGGTGGGACTTGGTAAAATTTCCTGAGTTGTGTCGACGGAGTAGTACATCCGTCCATTATTTGCTAATAACTCGGTAAATAATAGTAGTAGCGAGTTTGGTGTTATGATATATATTGTTAGAAACCGTCTATATTACAGTGATATCACGTCGAAAATAGTCTAGGACCGATACGGAAAAAGTTTCCTCTTAGCGGTGGGACTTGGAAAAATTTCCAGAGTTGTGTCGACGGAGTAGTACATCCGTCCATTATTAGCTAATAACTCGGTAAATAATAGTAGTAGCGAGTTTGGTGTTATGATATATATTGTTAGAAACCGTCTATATTACAGTGATATCACGTCTAAAATCGTCTAGGACCGATACGGAAAAAGAGTCCTCTTAGCGATGGGACTTGGTAAAATTTCCAGAGTTGTGTCGACGGAGTAGTACATCCGTCCATTATTTGCTAATAACTCGGTAAATAATAGTAGTAGCGAGTTTGGTGTTATGATATATATTGTTAGAAACCGTCTATATTACAGTGATATCACGTCTAAAATCGTCCATGACCGATACGGAAAAAGATTCCTCTTAGCGGTGGGACTTGGAAAAATTTCCAGAGTTGTGTCGACGGAGTAGTACATCCGTCCATTATTAGCTAATAACTCGGTAAATAATAGTAGTAGCGAGTTTGGTGTTATGATATATATTGTTAGAAACCGTCTATATTACAGTGATATCACGTCTAAAATCGTCTAGGACCGATACGGAAAAAGAGTCCTCTTAGCGATGGGACTTGGTAAAATTTCCAGAGTTGTGTCGACGGAGTAGTACATCCGTCCATTATTTGCTAATAACTCGGTAAATAATAGTAGTAGCGAGTTTGGTGTTATGATATATATTGTTAGAAACCGTCTATATTACAGTGATATCACGTCTAAAATCGTCCATGACCGATACGGAAAAAGTTTCCTCTTAGCGGTGGGACTTGGAAAAATTTCCAGAGTTGTGTCGACGGAGTAGTACATCCGTCCATTATTAGCTAATAACTCGGTAAATAATAGTAGTAGCGAGTTTGGTGTTATGATATATATTGTTAGAAACCGTCTATATTACAGTGATATCACGTCGAAAATAGTCTAGGACCGATACGGAAAAAGTTTCCTCTTAGCGGTGGGACTTGGAAAAATTTCCAGAGTTGTGTCGACGGAGTAGTACATCCGTCCATTATTTGCTAATAACTCGGTAAATAATAGTAGTATCGAGTTTGGTGTTATGATATATATTGTTAGAAACCGTCTATATTACAGTGATATCACGTCTAAAATCGTCTAGGACCGAGACGGAAAAAGAGTCCTCTTAGCGATGGGACTTGGTAAAATTTCCAGAGTTGTGTCGACGGAGTAGTACATCCGTCCATTATTTGCTAATAACTCGGTAAATAATAGTAGTAGCGAGTTTGGTGTTATGATATATATTGTTAGAAACCGTCTATATTACAGTGATATCACGTCGAAAATAGTCTAGGACCGATACGGAAAAAGTTTCCTCTTAGCGGTGGGACTTGGAAAAATTTCCAGAGTTGTGTCGACGGAGTAGTACATCCGTCCATTATTAGCTAATAACTCGGTAAATAATAGTAGTAGCGAGTTTGGTGTTATGATATATATTGTTAGAAACCGTCTATATTACAGTGATATCACGTCGAAAATAGTCTAGGACCGATACGGAAAAAGTTTCCTCTTAGCGGTGGGACTTGGAAAAATTTTCAGAGTTGTGTCGACGGAGTAGTACATCCGTCCATTATTAGCTAATAACTCGGTAAATAATAGTAGTAGCGAGTTTGGTGTTATGATATATATTGTTAGAAACCGTCTATATTACAGTGATATCACGTCGAAAATAGTCTAGGACCGATACGGAAAAAGTTTCCTCTTAGCGGTGGGACTTGGAAAAATTTCCAGAGTTGTGTCGACGGAGTAGTACATCCGTCCATTATTAGCTAATAACTCGGTAAATAATAGTAGTAGCGAGTTTGGTGTTATGATATATATTGTTAGAAACCGTCTATATTACAGTGATATCACGTCGAAAATAGTCTAGGACCGATACGGAAAAAGTTTCCTCTTAGCGGTGGGACTTGGAAAAATTTCCAGAGTTGTGTCGACGGAGTAGTACATCCGTCCATTATTTGCTAATAACTCGGTAAATAATAGTAGTAGCGAGTTTGGTGTTATGATATATATTGTTAGAAACCGTCTATATTACAGTGATATCACGTCTAAAATCGTCCATGACCGATACGGAAAAAGATTCCTCTTAGCGATGGGACTTGGTAAAATTTCCAGAGTTGTGTCGACGGAGTAGTACATCCGTCCATTATTAGCTAATGACTCGGTAAATAATAGTAGTAGCGAGTTTGGTGTTATGATATATATTGTTAGAAACCGTCTATATTACAGTGATATCACGTCTAAAATCGTCTAGGACCGATTCGGAAAAAGATTCCTCTTAGCGATGGGACTTGGAAAAATTTCCAGAGTTGTGTCGACGGAGTAGTACATCCGTCCATTATTTGCTAATAACTCGGTAAATAATAGTAGTAGCGAGTTTGGTGTTATGATATATATTGTTAGAAACCGTCTATATTACAGTGATATCACGTCTAAAATCGTCCATGACCGATACGGAAAAAGATTCCTCTTAGCGGTGGGACTTGGAAAAATTTCCAGAGTTGTGTCGACGGAGTAGTACATCCGTCCATTATTAGCTAATAACTCGGTAAATAATAGTAGTAGCGAGTTTGGTGTTATGATATATATTGTTAGAAACCGTCTATATTACAGTGATATCACGTCTAAAATCGTCTAGGACCGATACGGAAAAAGAGTCCTCTTAGCGATGGGACTTGGTAAAATTTCCAGAGTTGTGTCGACGGAGTAGTACATCCGTCCATTATTTGCTAATAACTCGGTAAATAATAGTAGTAGCGAGTTTGGTGTTATGATATATATTGTTAGAAACCGTCTATATTACAGTGATATCACGTCTAAAATCGTCCATGACCGATACGGAAAAAGTTTCCTCTTAGCGGTGGGACTTGGAAAAATTTCCAGAGTTGTGTCGACGGAGTAGTACATCCGTCCATTATTAGCTAATAACTCGGTAAATAATAGTAGTAGCGAGTTTGGTGTTATGATATATATTGTTAGAAACCGTCTATATTACAGTGATATCACGTCGAAAATAGTCTAGGACCGATACGGAAAAAGTTTCCTCTTAGCGGTGGGACTTGGAAAAATTTCCAGAGTTGTGTCGACGGAGTAGTACATCCGTCCATTATTTGCTAATAACTCGGTAAATAATAGTAGTAGCGAGTTTGGTGTTATGATATATATTGTTAGAAACCGTCTATATTACAGTGATATCACGTCTAAAATCGTCCATGACCGATACGGAAAAAGTTTCCTCTTAGCGGTGGGACTTGGAAAAATTTCCAGAGTTGTGTCGACGGAGTAGTACATCCGTCCATTATTAGCTAATAACTCGGTAAACAATAGTAGTAGCGAGTTTGGTGTTATGATATATATTGTTAGAAACCGTCTATATTACAGTGATATCACGTCGAAAATAGTCTAGGACCGATACGGAAAAAGTTTCCTCTTAGCGGTGGGACTTGGAAAAATTTCCAGAGTTGTGTCGACGGAGTAGTACATCCGTCCATTATTTGCTAATAACTCGGTAAATAATAGTAGTATCGAGTTTGGTGTTATGATATATATTGTTAGAAACCGTCTATATTACAGTGATATCACGTCTAAAATCGTCTAGGACCGAGACGGAAAAAGAGTCCTCTTAGCGATGGGACTTGGTAAAATTTCCAGAGTTGTGTCGACGGAGTAGTACATCCGTCCATTATTTGCTAATAACTCGGTAAATAATAGTAGTAGCGAGTTTGGTGTTATGATATATATTGTTAGAAACCGTCTATATTACAGTGATATCACGTCGAAAATAGTCTAGGACCGATACGGAAAAAGTTTCCTCTTAGCGGTGGGACTTGGAAAAATTTCCAGAGTTGTGTCGACGGAGTAGTACATCCGTCCATTATTAGCTAATAACTCGGTAAATAATAGTAGTAGCGAGTTTGGTGTTATGATATATATTGTTAGAAACCGTCTATATTACAGTGATATCACGTCGAAAATAGTCTAGGACCGATACGGAAAAAGTTTCCTCTTAGCGGTGGGACTTGGAAAAATTTTCAGAGTTGTGTCGACGGAGTAGTACATCCGTCCATTATTAGCTAATAACTCGGTAAATAATAGTAGTAGCGAGTTTGGTGTTATGATATATATTGTTAGAAACCGTCTATATTACAGTGATATCACGTCGAAAATAGTCTAGGACCGATACGGAAAAAGTTTCCTCTTAGCGGTGGGACTTGGAAAAATTTCCAGAGTTGTGTCGACGGAGTAGTACATCCGTCCATTATTAGCTAATAACTCGGTAAATAATAGTAGTAGCGAGTTTGGTGTTATGATATATATTGTTAGAAACCGTCTATATTACAGTGATATCACGTCGAAAATAGTCTAGGACCGATACGGAAAAAGTTTCCTCTTAGCGGTGGGACTTGGAAAAATTTCCAGAGTTGTGTCGACGGAGTAGTACATCCGTCCATTATTTGCTAATAACTCGGTAAATAATAGTAGTAGCGAGTTTGGTGTTATGATATATATTGTTAGAAACCGTCTATATTACAGTGATATCACGTTTAAAATCGTCCATGACCGATACGGAAAAAGATTCCTCTTAGCGATGGGACTTGGTAAAATTTCCAGAGTTGTGTCGACGGAGTAGTACATCCGTCCATTATTAGCTAATGACTCGGTAAATAATAGTAGTAGCGAGTTTGGTGTTATGATATATATTGTTAGAATCCGTCTATATTACAGTGATATCACGTCGAAAATAGTCTAGGACCGATACGGAAAAAGTTTCCTCTTAGCGGTGGGACTTGGAAAAATTTCCAGAGTTGTGTCGACGGAGTAGTACATCCGTCCATTATTAGCTAATAACTCGGTAAATAATAGTAGTAGCGAGTTTGGTGTTATGATATATATTGTTAGAAACCGTCTATATTACAGTGATATCACGTCTAAAATCGTCTAGGACCGATTCGGAAAAAGATTCCTCTTAGCGATGGGACTTGGTAAAATTTCCAGAGTTGTGTCGACGGAGTAGTACATCCGTCCATTATTTGCTAATAACTCGGTAAATAATAGTAGTAGCGAGTTTGGTGTTATGATATATATTGTTAGAAACCGTCTATATTACAGTGATATCACGTCGAAAATAGTCTAGGACCGATACGGAAAAAGTTTCCTCTTAGCGGTGGGACTTGGAAAAATTTCCAGAGTTGTGTCGACGGAGTAGTACATCCGTCCATTATTAGCTAATAACTCGGTAAATAATAGTAGTAGCGAGTTTGGTGTTATGATATATATTGTTAGAATCCGTCTATATTACAGTGATATCACGTCGAAAATAGTCTAGGACCGATACGGAAAAAGTTTCCTCTTAGCGGTGGGACTTGGAAAAATTTCCAGAGTTGTGTCGACGGAGTAGTACATCCGTCCATTATTAGCTAATAACTCGGTAAACAATAGTAGTAGCGAGTTTGGTGTTATGATATATATTGTTAGAAACCGTCTATATTACAGTGATATCACGTCGAAAATAGTCTAGGACCGATACGGAAAAAGTTTCCTCTTAGCGGTGGGACTTGGAAAAATTTCCAGAGTTGTGTCGACGGAGTAGTACATCCGTCCATTATTTGCTAATAACTCGGTAAATAATAGTAGTATCGAGTTTGGTGTTATGATATATATTGTTAGAAACCGTCTATATTACAGTGATATCACGTCTAAAATCGTCTAGGACCGAGACGGAAAAAGAGTCCTCTTAGCGATGGGACTTGGTAAAATTTCCAGAGTTGTGTCGACGGAGTAGTACATCCGTCCATTATTTGCTAATAACTCGGTAAATAATAGTAGTAGCGAGTTTGGTGTTATGATATATATTGTTAGAAACCGTCTATATTACAGTGATATCACGTCGAAAATAGTCTAGGACCGATACGGAAAAAGTTTCCTCTTAGCGGTGGGACTTGGAAAAATTTCCAGAGTTGTGTCGACGGAGTAGTACATCCGTCCATTATTAGCTAATAACTCGGTAAATAATAGTAGTAGCGAGTTTGGTGTTATGATATATATTGTTAGAAACCGTCTATATTACAGTGATATCACGTCGAAAATAGTCTAGGACCGATACGGAAAAAGTTTCCTCTTAGCGGTGGGACTTGGAAAAATTTTCAGAGTTGTGTCGACGGAGTAGTACATCCGTCCATTATTAGCTAATAACTCGGTAAATAATAGTAGTAGCGAGTTTGGTGTTATGATATATATTGTTAGAAACCGTCTATATTACAGTGATATCACGTCGAAAATAGTCTAGGACCGATACGGAAAAAGTTTCCTCTTAGCGGTGGGACTTGGAAAAATTTCCAGAGTTGTGTCGACGGAGTAGTACATCCGTCCATTATTAGCTAATAACTCGGTAAATAATAGTAGTAGCGAGTTTGGTGTTATGATATATATTGTTAGAAACCGTCTATATTACAGTGATATCACGTCGAAAATAGTCTAGGACCGATACGGAAAAAGTTTCCTCTTAGCGGTGGGACTTGGAAAAATTTCCAGAGTTGTGTCGACGGAGTAGTACATCCGTCCATTATTTGCTAATAACTCGGTAAATAATAGTAGTAGCGAGTTTGGTGTTATGATATATATTGTTAGAAACCGTCTATATTACAGTGATATCACGTCTAAAATCGTCCATGACCGATACGGAAAAAGATTCCTCTTAGCGATGGGACTTGGTAAAATTTCCAGAGTTGTGTCGACGGAGTAGTACATCCGTCCATTATTAGCTAATGACTCGGTAAATAATAGTAGTAGCGAGTTTGGTGTTATGATATATATTGTTAGAAACCGTCTATATTACAGTGATATCACGTCTAAAATCGTCTAGGACCGATTCGGAAAAAGATTCCTCTTAGCGATGGGACTTGGAAAAATTTCCAGAGTTGTGTCGACGGAGTAGTACATCCGTCCATTATTTGCTAATAACTCGGTAAATAATAGTAGTAGCGAGTTTGGTGTTATGATATATATTGTTAGAAACCGTCTATATTACAGTGATATCACGTCTAAAATCGTCCATGACCGATACGGAAAAAGATTCCTCTTAGCGGTGGGACTTGGAAAAATTTCCAGAGTTGTGTCGACGGAGTAGTACATCCGTCCATTATTAGCTAATAACTCGGTAAATAATAGTAGTAGCGAGTTTGGTGTTATGATATATATTGTTAGAAACCGTCTATATTACAGTGATATCACGTCTAAAATCGTCTAGGACCGATACGGAAAAAGAGTCCTCTTAGCGATGGGACTTGGTAAAATTTCCAGAGTTGTGTCGACGGAGTAGTACATCCGTCCATTATTTGCTAATAACTCGGTAAATAATAGTAGTAGCGAGTTTGGTGTTATGATATATATTGTTAGAAACCGTCTATATTACAGTGATATCACGTCTAAAATCGTCCATGACCGATACGGAAAAAGTTTCCTCTTAGCGGTGGGACTTGGAAAAATTTCCAGAGTTGTGTCGACGGAGTAGTACATCCGTCCATTATTAGCTAATAACTCGGTAAATAATAGTAGTAGCGAGTTTGGTGTTATGATATATATTGTTAGAAACCGTCTATATTACAGTGATATCACGTCGAAAATAGTCTAGGACCGATACGGAAAAAGTTTCCTCTTAGCGGTGGGACTTGGAAAAATTTCCAGAGTTGTGTCGACGGAGTAGTACATCCGTCCATTATTTGCTAATAACTCGGTAAATAATAGTAGTAGCGAGTTTGGTGTTATGATATATATTGTTAGAAACCGTCTATATTACAGTGATATCACGTCTAAAATCGTCCATGACCGATACGGAAAAAGTTTCCTCTTAGCGGTGGGACTTGGAAAAATTTCCAGAGTTGTGTCGACGGAGTAGTACATCCGTCCATTATTAGCTAATAACTCGGTAAACAATAGTAGTAGCGAGTTTGGTGTTATGATATATATTGTTAGAAACCGTCTATATTACAGTGATATCACGTCGAAAATAGTCTAGGACCGATACGGAAAAAGTTTCCTCTTAGCGGTGGGACTTGGAAAAATTTCCAGAGTTGTGTCGACGGAGTAGTACATCCGTCCATTATTTGCTAATAACTCGGTAAATAATAGTAGTATCGAGTTTGGTGTTATGATATATATTGTTAGAAACCGTCTATATTACAGTGATATCACGTCTAAAATCGTCTAGGACCGAGACGGAAAAAGAGTCCTCTTAGCGATGGGACTTGGTAAAATTTCCAGAGTTGTGTCGACGGAGTAGTACATCCGTCCATTATTTGCTAATAACTCGGTAAATAATAGTAGTAGCGAGGTTGGTGTTATGATATATATTGTTAGAAACCGTCTATATTACAGTGATATCACGTCGAAAATAGTCTAGGACCGATACGGAAAAAGTTTCCTCTTAGCGGTGGGACTTGGAAAAATTTCCAGAGTTGTGTCGACGGAGTAGTACATCCGTCCATTATTAGCTAATAACTCGGTAAATAATAGTAGTAGCGAGTTTGGTGTTATGATATATATTGTTAGAAACCGTCTATATTACAGTGATATCACGTCGAAAATAGTCTAGGACCGATACGGAAAAAGTTTCCTCTTAGCGGTGGGACTTGGAAAAATTTTCAGAGTTGTGTCGACGGAGTAGTACATCCGTCCATTATTAGCTAATAACTCGGTAAATAATAGTAGTAGCGAGTTTGGTGTTATGATATATATTGTTAGAAACCGTCTATATTACAGTGATATCACGTCGAAAATAGTCTAGGACCGATACGGAAAAAGTTTCCTCTTAGCGGTGGGACTTGGAAAAATTTCCAGAGTTGTGTCGACGGAGTAGTACATCCGTCCATTATTAGCTAATAACTCGGTAAATAATAGTAGTAGCGAGTTTGGTGTTATGATATATATTGTTAGAAACCGTCTATATTACAGTGATATCACGTCGAAAATAGTCTAGGACCGATACGGAAAAAGTTTCCTCTTAGCGGTGGGACTTGGAAAAATTTCCAGAGTTGTGTCGACGGAGTAGTACATCCGTCCATTATTTGCTAATAACTCGGTAAATAATAGTAGTAGCGAGTTTGGTGTTATGATATATATTGTTAGAAACCGTCTATATTACAGTGATATCACGTTTAAAATCGTCCATGACCGATACGGAAAAAGATTCCTCTTAGCGATGGGACTTGGTAAAATTTCCAGAGTTGTGTCGACGGAGTAGTACATCCGTCCATTATTAGCTAATGACTCGGTAAATAATAGTAGTAGCGAGTTTGGTGTTATGATATATATTGTTAGAATCCGTCTATATTACAGTGATATCACGTCGAAAATAGTCTAGGACCGATACGGAAAAAGTTTCCTCTTAGCGGTGGGACTTGGAAAAATTTCCAGAGTTGTGTCGACGGAGTAGTACATCCGTCCATTATTAGCTAATAACTCGGTAAATAATAGTAGTAGCGAGTTTGGTGTTATGATATATATTGTTAGAAACCGTCTATATTACAGTGATATCACGTCTAAAATCGTCTAGGACCGATTCGGAAAAAGATTCCTCTTAGCGATGGGACTTGGTAAAATTTCCAGAGTTGTGTCGACGGAGTAGTACATCCGTCCATTATTTGCTAATAACTCGGTAAATAATAGTAGTAGCGAGTTTGGTGTTATGATATATATTGTTAGAAACCGTCTATATTACAGTGATATCACGTCGAAAATAGTCTAGGACCGATACGGAAAAAGTTTCCTCTTAGCGGTGGGACTTGGAAAAATTTCCAGAGTTGTGTCGACGGAGTAGTACATCCGTCCATTATTAGCTAATAACTCGGTAAATAATAGTAGTAGCGAGTTTGGTGTTATGATATATATTGTTAGAATCCGTCTATATTACAGTGATATCACGTCGAAAATAGTCTAGGACCGATACGGAAAAAGTTTCCTCTTAGCGGTGGGACTTGGAAAAATTTCCAGAGTTGTGTCGACGGAGTAGTACATCCGTCCATTATTAGCTAATAACTCGGTAAACAATAGTAGTAGCGAGTTTGGTGTTATGATATATATTGTTAGAAACCGTCTATATTACAGTGATATCACGTCGAAAATAGTCTAGGACCGATACGGAAAAAGTTTCCTCTTAGCGGTGGGACTTGGAAAAATTTCCAGAGTTGTGTCGACGGAGTAGTACATCCGTCCATTATTTGCTAATAACTCGGTAAATAATAGTAGTATCGAGTTTGGTGTTATGATATATATTGTTAGAAACCGTCTATATTACAGTGATATCACGTCTAAAATCGTCTAGGACCGAGACGGAAAAAGAGTCCTCTTAGCGATGGGACTTGGTAAAATTTCCAGAGTTGTGTCGACGGAGTAGTACATCCGTCCATTATTTGCTAATAACTCGGTAAATAATAGTAGTAGCGAGTTTGGTGTTATGATATATATTGTTAGAAACCGTCTATATTACAGTGATATCACGTCGAAAATAGTCTAGGACCGATACGGAAAAAGTTTCCTCTTAGCGGTGGGACTTGGAAAAATTTCCAGAGTTGTGTCGACGGAGTAGTACATCCGTCCATTATTAGCTAATAACTCGGTAAATAATAGTAGTAGCGAGTTTGGTGTTATGATATATATTGTTAGAAACCGTCTATATTACAGTGATATCACGTCGAAAATAGTCTAGGACCGATACGGAAAAAGTTTCCTCTTAGCGGTGGGACTTGGAAAAATTTTCAGAGTTGTGTCGACGGAGTAGTACATCCGTCCATTATTAGCTAATAACTCGGTAAATAATAGTAGTAGCGAGTTTGGTGTTATGATATATATTGTTAGAAACCGTCTATATTACAGTGATATCACGTCGAAAATAGTCTAGGACCGATACGGAAAAAGTTTCCTCTTAGCGGTGGGACTTGGAAAAATTTCCAGAGTTGTGTCGACGGAGTAGTACATCCGTCCATTATTAGCTAATAACTCGGTAAATAATAGTAGTAGCGAGTTTGGTGTTATGATATATATTGTTAGAAACCGTCTATATTACAGTGATATCACGTCGAAAATAGTCTAGGACCGATACGGAAAAAGTTTCCTCTTAGCGGTGGGACTTGGAAAAATTTCCAGAGTTGTGTCGACGGAGTAGTACATCCGTCCATTATTTGCTAATAACTCGGTAAATAATAGTAGTAGCGAGTTTGGTGTTATGATATATATTGTTAGAAACCGTCTATATTACAGTGATATCACGTTTAAAATCGTCCATGACCGATACGGAAAAAGATTCCTCTTAGCGATGGGACTTGGTAAAATTTCCAGAGTTGTGTCGACGGAGTAGTACATCCGTCCATTATTAGCTAATGACTCGGTAAATAATAGTAGTAGCGAGTTTGGTGTTATGATATATATTGTTAGAATCCGTCTATATTACAGTGATATCACGTCGAAAATAGTCTAGGACCGATACGGAAAAAGTTTCCTCTTAGCGGTGGGACTTGGAAAAATTTCCAGAGTTGTGTCGACGGAGTAGTACATCCGTCCATTATTAGCTAATAACTCGGTAAATAATAGTAGTAGCGAGTTTGGTGTTATGATATATATTGTTAGAAACCGTCTATATTACAGTGATATCACGTCTAAAATCGTCTAGGACCGATTCGGAAAAAGATTCCTCTTAGCGATGGGACTTGGTAAAATTTCCAGAGTTGTGTCGACGGAGTAGTACATCCGTCCATTATTTGCTAATAACTCGGTAAATAATAGTAGTAGCGAGTTTGGTGTTATGATATATATTGTTAGAAACCGTCTATATTACAGTGATATCACGTCTAAAATCGTCTAGGACTGATACGGAAAAAGATTCCTCTTAGCGATGGGACTTGGTAAAATTTCCAGAGTTGTGTCGACGGAGTAGTACATCCGTCCATTATTTGCTAATAACTTGGTAAATAATAGTAGTAGCGAGTTTGGTGTTATGATATATATTGTTAGAAACCGTCTATATTACAGTGATATCAGGTCTAAAATCGTCTAGGACCGATACGGAAAAAGTTTCCCCTTAGCGGTGGGACTTGGTAAAATTTCCTGAGTTGTGTCGACGGAGTAGTACATCCGTCCATTATTTGCTAATAACTCGGTAAATAATAGTAGTAGCGAGTTTGGTGTTATGATATATATTGTTAGAAACCGTCTATATTACAGTGATATCACGTCTAAAATCGTCTAGGACCGATACGGAAAAAGTTTCCTCTTAGCGGTGGGACTTGGAAAAATTTCCAGAGTTGTGTCGACGGAGTAGTACATCCCTCCATTATTTGCTAATAACTCGGTAAATAATAGTAGTAGCGAGTTTGGTGTTATGATATATATTGTTAGAAACCGTCTATATTACAGTGATATCACGTCTAAAATCGTCTAGGACCGATACGGAAAAAGAGTTCTCTTAGCGATGGGACTTGGTAAAATTTCCAGAGTTGTGTCGACGGAATAGTACATCCGTCCATTATTTGCTAATAACTCGGTAAATAATAGTAGTAGCGAGTTTGGTGTTATGATATTTATTGTTAGAAACCGTCTATATTACAGTGATATCACGTCTAAAATCGTCCATGACCGATACGGAAAAAGATTCCTCTTAGCGGTGGGACTTGGAAAAATTTCCAGAGTTGTGTCGACGGAGTAGTACATCCGTCCATTATTAGCTAATAACTCGGTAAATAATAGTAGTAGCGAGTTTGGTGTTATGATATATATTGTTAGAAACCGTCTATATTACAGTGATATCACGTCGAAAATAGTCTAGGACCGATACGGAAAAAGTTTCCTCTTAGCGGTGGGACTTGGAAAAATTTCCAGAGTTGTGTCGACGGAGTAGTACATCCGTCCATTATTTGCTAATAACTCGGTAAATAATAGTAGTAGCGAGTTTGGTGTTATGATATATATTGTTAGAAACCGTCTATATTACAGTGATATCACGTCTAAAATCGTCCATGACCGATACGGAAAAAGATTCCTCTTAGCGGTGGGACTTGGAAAAATTTCCAGAGTTGTGTCGACGGAGTAGTACATCCGTCCATTATTAGCTAATAACTCGGTAAATAATAGTAGTAGCGAGTTTGGTGTTATGATATATATTGTTAGAAACCGTCTATATTACAGTGATATCACGTCGAAAATAGTCTAGGACCGATACGGAAAAAGTTTCCTCTTAGCGGTGGGACTTGGAAAAATTTCCAGAGTTGTGTCGACGGAGTAGTACATCCGTCCATTATTAGCTAATAACTCGGTAAATAATAGTAGTAGCGAGTTTGGTGTTATGATATATATTGTTAGAAACCGTCTATATTACAGTGATATCACGTCGAAAATAGTCTAGGACCGATACGGAAAAAGTTTCCTCTTAGCGGTGGGACTTGGAAAAATTTCCAGAGTTGTGTCGACGGAGTAGTACATCCGTCCATTATTTGCTAATAACTCGGTAAATAATAGTAGTAGCGAGTTTGGTGTTATGATATATATTGTTAGAAACCGTCTATATTACAGTGATATCACGTCTAAAATCGTCCATGACCGATACGGAAAAAGATTCCTCTTAGCGGTGGGACTTGGAAAAATTTCCAGAGTTGTGTGGACGGAGTAGTACATCCGTCCATTATTAGCTAATAACTCGGTAAATAATAGTAGTAGCGAGTTTGGTGTTATGATATATATTGTTAGAAACCGTCTATATTACAGTGATATCACGTCTAAAATCGTCCATGACCGATACGGAAAAAGATTCCTCTTAGCGGTGGGACTTGGAAAAATTTCCAGAGTTGTGTCGACGGAGTAGTACATCCGTCCATTATTAGCTAATGACTCGGTAAATAATAGTAGTAGCGAGTTTGGTGTTATGATATATATTGTTAGAAACCGTCTATATTACAGTGATATCACGTCTAAAATCGTCTAGGACCGATTCGGAAAAAGATTCCTCTTAGCGATGGGACTTGGTAAAATTTCCAGAGTTGTGTCGACGGAGTAGTACATCCGTCCATTATTTGCTAATAACTCGGTAAATAATAGTAGTAGCGAGTTTGGTGTTATGATATATATTGTTAGAATCCGTCTATATTACAGTGATATCACGTCGAAAATAGTCTAGGACCGATACGGAAAAAGTTTCCTCTTAGCGGTGGGACTTGGAAAAATTTCCAGAGTTGTGTCGACGGAGTAGTACATCCGTCCATTATTTGCTAATAACTCGGTAAATAATAGTAGTAGCGAGTTTGGTGTTATGATATATATTGTTAGAAACCGTCTATATTACAGTGATATCACGTCTAAAATCGTCCATGACCGATACGGAAAAAGATTCCTCTTAGCGGTGGGACTTGGAAAAATTTCCGGAGTTGTGTGGACGGAGTAGTACATCCGTCCATTATTAGCTAATGACTCGGTAAATAATAGTAGTAGCGAGTTTGGTGTTATGATATATATTGTTAGAAACCGTCTATATTACAGTGATATCACGTCTAAAATCGTCTAGGACCGATTCGGAAAAAGATTCCTCTTAGCGATGGGACTTGGTAAAATTTCCAGAGTTGTGTCGACGGAGTAGTACATCCGTCCATTATTTGCTAATAACTCGGTAAATAATAGTAGTAGCGAGTTTGGTGTTATGATATATATTGTTAGAATCCGTCTATATTACAGTGATATCACGTCGAAAATAGTCTAGGACCGATACGGAAAAAGTTTCCTCTTAGCGGTGGGACTTGGAAAAATTTCCAGAGTTGTGTCGACGGAGTAGTACATCCGTCCATTATTTGCTAATAACTCGGTAAATAATAGTAGTAGCGAGTTTGGTGTTATGATATATATTGTTAGAAACCGTCTATATTACAGTGATATCACGTCTAAAATCGTCCATGACCGATACGGAAAAAGATTCCTCTTAGCGGTGGGACTTGGAAAAATTTCCAGAGTTGTGTCGACGGAGTAGTACATCCGTCCATTATTAGCTAATAACTCGGTAAATAATAGTAGTAGCGAGTTTGGTGTTATGATATATATTGTTAGAAACCGTCTATATTACAGTGATATCACGTCTAAAATCGTCTAGGACCGATTCGGAAAAAGATTCCTCTTAGCGATGGGACTTGGTAAAATTTCCAGAGTTGTGTCGACGGAGTAGTACATCCGTCCATTATTTGCTAATAACTCGGTAAATAATAGTAGTAGCGAGTTTGGTGTTATGATATATATTGTTAGAAACCGTCTATATTACAGTGATATCACGTCGAAAATAGTCTAGGACCGATACGGAAAAAGTTTCCTCTTAGCGGTGGGACTTGGAAAAATTTCCAGAGTTGTGTCGACGGAGTAGTACATCCGTCCATTATTAGCTAATAACTCGGTAAATAATAGTAGTAGCGAGTTTGGTGTTATGATATATATTGTTAGAATCCGTCTATATTACAGTGATATCACGTCGAAAATAGTCTAGGACCGATACGGAAAAAGTTTCCTCTTAGCGGTGGGACTTGGAAAAATTTCCAGAGTTGTGTCGACGGAGTAGTACATCCGTCCATTATTTGCTAATAACTCGGTAAATAATAGTAGTAGCGAGTTTGGTGTTATGATATATATTGTTAGAAACCGTCTATATTACAGTGATATCACGTCTAAAATCGTCCATGACCGATACGGAAAAAGTTTCCTCTTAGCGGTGGGACTTGGAAAAATTTCCAGAGTTGTGTCGACGGAGTAGTACATCCGTCCATTATTTGCTAATAACTCGGTAAATAATAGTAGTAGCGAGTTTGGTGTTATGATATATATTGTTAGAAACCGTCTATATTACAGTGATATCACGTCTAAAATCGTCCATGACCGATACGGAAAAAGTTTCCTCTTAGCGGTGGGACTTGGAAAAATTTCCAGAGTTGTGTCGACGGAGTAGTACATCCGTCCATTATTAGCTAATAACTCGGTAAATAATAGTAGTAGCGAGTTTGGTGTTATGATATATATTGTTAGAAACCGTCTATATTACAGTGATATCACGTCGAAAATAGTCTAGGACCGATACGGAAAAAGTTTCCTCTTAGCGGTGGGACTTGGAAAAATTTCCAGAGTTGTGTCGACGGAGTAGTACATCCGTCCATTATTTGCTAATAACTCGGTAAATAATAGTAGTAGCGAGTTTGGTGTCATGATATATATTGTTAGAAACCGTCTATATTACAGTGATATCACGTCTAAAATCGTCCATGACCGATACGGAAAAAGATTCCTCTTAGCGGTGGGACTTGGAAAAATTTCCAGAGTTGTGTGGACGGAGTAGTACATCCGTCCATTATTAGCTAATAACTCGGTAAATAATAGTAGTAGCGAGTTTGGTGTTATGATATATATTGTTAGAAACCGTCTATATTACAGTGATATCACGTCTAAAATCGTCCATGACCGATACGGAAAAAGATTCCTCTTAGCGGTGGGACTTGGAAAAATTTCCAGAGTTGTGTCGACGGAGTAGTACATCCGTCCATTATTAGCTAATGACTCGGTAAATAATAGTAGTAGCGAGTTTGGTGTTATGATATATATTGTTAGAAACCGTCTATATTACAGTGATATCACGTCTAAAATCGTCTAGGACCGATTCGGAAAAAGATTCCTCTTAGCGATGGGACTTGGTAAAATTTCCAGAGTTGTGTCGACGGAGTAGTACATCCGTCCATTATTTGCTAATAACTCGGTAAATAATAGTAGTAGCGAGTTTGGTGTTATGATATATATTGTTAGAAACCGTCTATATTACAGTGATATCACGTCGAAAATAGTCTAGGACCGATACGGAAAAAGTTTCCTCTTAGCGGTGGGACTTGGAAAAATTTCCAGAGTTGTGTCGACGGAGTAGTACATCCCTCCATTATTTGCTAATAACTCGGTAAATAATAGTAGTAGCGAGTTTGGTGTTATGATATATATTGTTAGAAACCGTCTATATTACAGTGATATCACGTCTAAAATCGTCTAGGACCGATACGGAAAAAGAGTCCTCTTAGCGATGGGACTTGGTAAAATTTCCAGAGTTGTGTCGACGGAGTAGTACATCCGTCCATTATTTGCTAATAACTCGGTAAATAATAGTAGTAGCGAGTTTGGTGTTATGATATTTATTGTTAGAAACCGTCTATATTACAGTGATATCACGTCTAAAATCGTCCATGACCGATACGGAAAAAGATTCCTCTTAGCGGTGGGACTTGGAAAAATTTCCAGAGTTGTGTCGACGGAGTAGTACATCCGTCCATTATTAGCTAATAACTCGGTAAATAATAGTAGTAGCGAGTTTGGTGTTATGATATATATTGTTAGAATCCGTCTATATTACAGTGATATCACGTCGAAAATAGTCTAGGACCGATACGGAAAAAGTTTCCTCTTAGCGGTGGGACTTGGAAAAATTTCCAGAGTTGTGTCGACGGAGTAGTACATCCGTCCATTATTTGCTAATAACTCGGTAAATAATAGTAGTAGCGAGTTTGGTGTTATGATATATATTGTTAGAAACCGTCTATATTACAGTGATATCACGTCTAAAATCGTCTAGGACCGATACGGAAAAAGTTTCCTCTTAGCGGTGGGACTTGGAAAAATTTCCAGAGTTGTGTCGACGGAGTAGTACATCCCTCCATTATTTGCTAATAACTCGGTAAATAATAGTAGTAGCGAGTTTGGTGTTATGATATATATTGTTAGAAACCGTCTATATTACAGTGATATCACGTCTAAAATCGTCTAGGACCGATACGGAAAAAGAGTCCTCTTAGCGATGGGACTTGGTAAAATTTCCAGAGTTGTGTCGACGGAGTAGTACATCCGTCCATTATTTGCTAATAACTCGGTAAATAATAGTAGTAGCGAGTTTGGTGTTATGATATTTATTGTTAGAAACCGTCTATATTACAGTGATATCACGTCTAAAATCGTCCATGACCGATACGGAAAAAGATTCCTCTTAGCGGTGGGACTTGGAAAAATTTCCAGAGTTGTGTCGACGGAGTAGTACATCCGTCCATTATTAGCTAATAACTCGGTAAATAATAGTAGTAGCGAGTTTGGTGTTATGATATATATTGTTAGAAACCGTCTATATTACAGTGATATCACGTCGA
This sequence comes from Halictus rubicundus, assembly GCF_050948215.1. Classification (NCBI taxonomy): domain Eukaryota; kingdom Metazoa; phylum Arthropoda; class Insecta; order Hymenoptera; family Halictidae; genus Halictus; species Halictus rubicundus. The sequence goes on along the minus strand of NW_027488749.1, from coordinate 331,260 downwards.
AAATAGTCTAGGACCGATACGGAAAAAGTTTCCTCTTAGCGGTGGGACTTGGAAAAATTTCCAGAGTTGTGTCGACGGAGTAGTACATCCGTCCATTATTAGCTAATAACTCGGTAAATAATAGTAGTAGCGAGTTTGGTGTTATGATATATATTGTTAGAAACCGTCTATATTACAGTGATATCACGTCTAAAATCGTCCATGACCGATACGGAAAAAGATTCCTCTTAGCGGTGGGACTTGGAAAAATTTCCAGAGTTGTGTGGACGGAGTAGTACATCCGTCCATTATTAGCTAATAACTCGGTAAATAATAGTAGTAGCGAGTTTGGTGTTATGATATATATTGTTAGAAACCGTCTATATTACAGTGATATCACGTCTAAAATCGTCCATGACCGATACGGAAAAAGATTCCTCTTAGCGGTGGGACTTGGAAAAATTTCCAGAGTTGTGTCGACGGAGTAGTACATCCGTCCATTATTAGCTAATGACTCGGTAAATAATAGTAGTAGCGAGTTTGGTGTTATGATATATATTGTTAGAAACCGTCTATATTACAGTGATATCACGTCTAAAATCGTCTAGGACCGATTCGGAAAAAGATTCCTCTTAGCGATGGGACTTGGTAAAATTTCCAGAGTTGTGTCGACGGAGTAGTACATCCGTCCATTATTTGCTAATAACTCGGTAAATAATAGTAGTAGCGAGTTTGGTGTTATGATATATATTGTTAGAAACCGTCTATATTACAGTGATATCACGTCGAAAATAGTCTAGGACCGATACGGAAAAAGTTTCCTCTTAGCGGTGGGACTTGGAAAAATTTCCAGAGTTGTGTCGACGGAGTAGTACATCCGTCCATTATTAGCTAATAACTCGGTAAATAATAGTAGTAGCGAGTTTGGTGTTATGATATATATTGTTAGAATCCGTCTATATTACAGTGATATCACGTCGAAAATAGTCTAGGACCGATACGGAAAAAGTTTCCTCTTAGCGGTGGGACTTGGAAAAATTTCCAGAGTTGTGTCGACGGAGTAGTACATCCGTCCATTATTTGCTAATAACTCGGTAAATAATAGTAGTAGCGAGTTTGGTGTTATGATATATATTGTTAGAAACCGTCTATATTACAGTGATATCACGTCTAAAATCGTCCATGACCGATACGGAAAAAGTTTCCTCTTAGCGGTGGGACTTGGAAAAATTTCCAGAGTTGTGTCGACGGAGTAGTACATCCGTCCATTATTAGCTAATAACTCGGTAAATAATAGTAGTAGCGAGTTTGGTGTTATGATATATATTGTTAGAAACCGTCTATATTACAGTGATATCACGTCGAAAATAGTCTAGGACCGATACGGAAAAAGTTTCCTCTTAGCGGTGGGACTTGGAAAAATTTCCAGAGTTGTGTCGACGGAGTAGTACATCCGTCCATTATTTGCTAATAACTCGGTAAATAATAGTAGTATCGAGTTTGGTGTTATGATATATATTGTTAGAAACCGTCTATATTACAGTGATATCACGTCTAAAATCGTCCATGACCGATACGGAAAAAGATTCCTCTTAGCGGTGGGACTTGGAAAAATTTCCAGAGTTGTGTCGACGGAGTAGTACATCCGTCCATTATTAGCTAATGACTCGGTAAATAATAGTAGTAGCGAGTTTGGTGTTATGATATATATTGTTAGAAACCGTCTATATTACAGTGATATCACGTCTAAAATCGTCTAGGACCGATTCGGAAAAAGATTCCTCTTAGCGATGGGACTTGGTAAAATTTCCAGAGTTGTGTCGACGGAGTAGTACATCCGTCCATTATTTGCTAATAACTCGGTAAATAATAGTAGTAGCGAGTTTGGTGTTATGATATATATTGTTAGAAACCGTCTATATTACAGTGATATCACGTCGAAAATAGTCTAGGACCGATACGGAAAAAGTTTCCTCTTAGCGGTGGGACTTGGAAAAATTTCCAGAGTTGTGTCGACGGAGTAGTACATCCCTCCATTATTTGCTAATAACTCGGTAAATAATAGTAGTAGCGAGTTTGGTGTTATGATATATATTGTTAGAAACCGTCTATATTACAGTGATATCACGTCTAAAATCGTCTAGGACCGATACGGAAAAAGAGTCCTCTTAGCGATGGGACTTGGTAAAATTTCCAGAGTTGTGTCGACGGAGTAGTACATCCGTCCATTATTTGCTAATAACTCGGTAAATAATAGTAGTAGCGAGTTTGGTGTTATGATATTTATTGTTAGAAACCGTCTATATTACAGTGATATCACGTCGAAAATAGTCTAGGACCGATACGGAAAAAGTTTCCTCTTAGCGGTGGGACTTGGAAAAATTTCCAGAGTTGTGTCGACGGAGTAGTACATCCGTCCATTATTTGCTAATAACTCGGTAAATAATAGTAGTAGCGAGTTTGGTGTTATGATATATATTGTTAGAAACCGTCTATATTACAGTGATATCACGTCTAAAATCGTCTAGGACCGATACGGAAAAAGTTTCCTCTTAGCGGTGGGACTTGGAAAAATTTCCAGAGTTGTGTCGACGGAGTAGTACATCCCTCCATTATTTGCTAATAACTCGGTAAATAATAGTAGTAGCGAGTTTGGTGTTATGATATATATTGTTAGAAACCGTCTATATTACAGTGATATCACGTCTAAAATCGTCTAGGACCGATACGGAAAAAGAGTCCTCTTAGCGATGGGACTTGGTAAAATTTCCAGAGTTGTGTCGACGGAGTAGTACATCCGTCCATTATTTGCTAATAACTCGGTAAATAATAGTAGTAGCGAGTTTGGTGTTATGATATATATTGTTAGAAACCGTCTATATTACAGTGATATCACGTCGAAAATAGTCTAGGACCGATACGGAAAAAGTTTCCTCTTAGCGGTGGGACTTGGAAAAATTTCCAGAGTTGTGTCGACGGAGTAGTACATCCGTCCATTATTTGCTAATAACTCGGTAAATAATAGTAGTAGCGAGTTTGGTGTTATGATATATATTGTTAGAAACCGTCTATATTACAGTGATATCACGTCTAAAATCGTCCATGACCGATACGGAAAAAGATTCCTCTTAGCGGTGGGACTTGGAAAAATTTCCAGAGTTGTGTGGACGGAGTAGTACATCCGTCCATTATTAGCTAATAACTCGGTAAATAATAGTAGTAGCGAGTTTGGTGTTATGATATATATTGTTAGAAACCGTCTATATTACAGTGATATCACGTCTAAAATCGTCCATGACCGATACGGAAAAAGATTCCTCTTAGCGGTGGGACTTGGAAAAATTTCCAGAGTTGTGTCGACGGAGTAGTACATCCGTCCATTATTAGCTAATAACTCGGTAAATAATAGTAGTAGCGAGTTTGGTGTTATGATATATATTGTTAGAAACCGTCTATATTACAGTGATATCACGTCGAAAATAGTCTAGGACCGATACGGAAAAAGTTTCCTCTTAGCGGTGGGACTTGGAAAAATTTCCAGAGTTGTGTCGACGGAGTAGTACATCCGTCCATTATTTGCTAATAACTCGGTAAATAATAGTAGTATCGAGTTTGGTGTTATGATATATATTGTTAGAAACCGTCTATATTACAGTGATATCACGTCTAAAATCGTCCATGACCGATACGGAAAAAGATTCCTCTTAGCGGTGGGACTTGGAAAAATTTCCAGAGTTGTGTCGACGGAGTAGTACATCCGTCCATTATTAGCTAATGACTCGGTAAATAATAGTAGTAGCGAGTTTGGTGTTATGATATATATTGTTAGAAACCGTCTATATTACAGTGATATCACGTCTAAAATCGTCTAGGACCGATTCGGAAAAAGATTCCTCTTAGCGATGGGACTTGGTAAAATTTCCAGAGTTGTGTCGACGGAGTAGTACATCCGTCCATTATTTGCTAATAACTCGGTAAATAATAGTAGTAGCGAGTTTGGTGTTATGATATATATTGTTAGAAACCGTCTATATTACAGTGATATCACGTCGAAAATAGTCTAGGACCGATACGGAAAAAGTTTCCTCTTAGCGGTGGGACTTGGAAAAATTTCCAGAGTTGTGTCGACGGAGTAGTACATCCCTCCATTATTTGCTAATAACTCGGTAAATAATAGTAGTAGCGAGTTTGGTGTTATGATATATATTGTTAGAAACCGTCTATATTACAGTGATATCACGTCTAAAATCGTCTAGGACCGATACGGAAAAAGAGTCCTCTTAGCGATGGGACTTGGTAAAATTTCCAGAGTTGTGTCGACGGAGTAGTACATCCGTCCATTATTTGCTAATAACTCGGTAAATAATAGTAGTAGCGAGTTTGGTGTTATGATATTTATTGTTAGAAACCGTCTATATTACAGTGATATCACGTCGAAAATAGTCTAGGACCGATACGGAAAAAGTTTCCTCTTAGCGGTGGGACTTGGAAAAATTTCCAGAGTTGTGTCGACGGAGTAGTACATCCGTCCATTATTTGCTAATAACTCGGTAAATAATAGTAGTAGCGAGTTTGGTGTTATGATATATATTGTTAGAAACCGTCTATATTACAGTGATATCACGTCTAAAATCGTCTAGGACCGATACGGAAAAAGTTTCCTCTTAGCGGTGGGACTTGGAAAAATTTCCAGAGTTGTGTCGACGGAGTAGTACATCCCTCCATTATTTGCTAATAACTCGGTAAATAATAGTAGTAGCGAGTTTGGTGTTATGATATATATTGTTAGAAACCGTCTATATTACAGTGATATCACGTCTAAAATCGTCTAGGACCGATACGGAAAAAGAGTCCTCTTAGCGATGGGACTTGGTAAAATTTCCAGAGTTGTGTCGACGGAGTAGTACATCCGTCCATTATTTGCTAATAACTCGGTAAATAATAGTAGTAGCGAGTTTGGTGTTATGATATATATTGTTAGAAACCGTCTATATTACAGTGATATCACGTCGAAAATAGTCTAGGACCGATACGGAAAAAGTTTCCTCTTAGCGGTGGGACTTGGAAAAATTTCCAGAGTTGTGTCGACGGAGTAGTACATCCGTCCATTATTTGCTAATAACTCGGTAAATAATAGTAGTAGCGAGTTTGGTGTTATGATATATATTGTTAGAAACCGTCTATATTACAGTGATATCACGTCTAAAATCGTCCATGACCGATACGGAAAAAGATTCCTCTTAGCGGTGGGACTTGGAAAAATTTCCAGAGTTGTGTGGACGGAGTAGTACATCCGTCCATTATTAGCTAATAACTCGGTAAATAATAGTAGTAGCGAGTTTGGTGTTATGATATATATTGTTAGAAACCGTCTATATTACAGTGATATCACGTCTAAAATCGTCCATGACCGATACGGAAAAAGATTCCTCTTAGCGGTGGGACTTCGAAAAATTTCCAGAGTTGTGTCGACGGAGTAGTACATCCGTCCATTATTAGCTAATGACTCGGTAAATAATAGTAGTAGCGAGTTTGGTGTTATGATATATATTGTTAGAAACCGTCTATATTACAGTGATATCACGTCTAAAATCGTCTAGGACCGATTCGGAAAAAGATTCCTCTTAGCGATGGGACTTGGTAAAATTTCCAGAGTTGTGTCGACGGAGTAGTACATCCGTCCATTATTTGCTAATAACTCGGTAAATAATAGTAGTAGCGAGTTTGGTGTTATGATATATATTGTTAGAAACCGTCTATATTACAGTGATATCACGTCGAAAATAGTCTAGGACCGATACGGAAAAAGTTTCCTCTTAGCGGTGGGACTTGGAAAAATTTCCAGAGTTGTGTCGACGGAGTAGTACATCCGTCCATTATTAGCTAATAACTCGGTAAATAATAGTAGTAGCGAGTTTGGTGTTATGATATATATTGTTAGAATCCGTCTATATTACAGTGATATCACGTCGAAAATAGTCTAGGACCGATACGGAAAAAGTTTCCTCTTAGCGGTGGGACTTGGAAAAATTTCCAGAGTTGTGTCGACGGAGTAGTACATCCGTCCATTATTTGCTAATAACTCGGTAAATAATAGTAGTAGCGAGTTTGGTGTTATGATATATATTGTTAGAAACCGTCTATATTACAGTGATATCACGTCTAAAATCGTCCATGACCGATACGGAAAAAGTTTCCTCTTAGCGGTGGGACTTGGAAAAATTTCCAGAGTTGTGTCGACGGAGTAGTACATCCGTCCATTATTAGCTAATAACTCGGTAAATAATAGTAGTAGCGAGTTTGGTGTTATGATATATATTGTTAGAAACCGTCTATATTACAGTGATATCACGTCGAAAATAGTCTAGGACCGATACGGAAAAAGTTTCCTCTTAGCGGTGGGACTTGGAAAAATTTCCAGAGTTGTGTCGACGGAGTAGTACATCCGTCCATTATTTGCTAATAACTCGGTAAATAATAGTAGTATCGAGTTTGGTGTTATGATATATATTGTTAGAAACCGTCTATATTACAGTGATATCACGTCGAAAATAGTCTAGGACCGATACGGAAAAAGTTTCCTCTTAGCGGTGGGACTTGGAAAAATTTCCAGAGTTGTGTCGACGGAGTAGTACATCCGTCCATTATTAGCTAATAACTCGGTAAATAATAGTAGTAGCGAGTTTGGTGTTATGATATATATTGTTAGAAACCGTCTATATTACAGTGATATCACGTCGAAAATAGTCTAGGACCGATACGGAAAAAGTTTCCTCTTAGCGGTGGGACTTGGAAAAATTTCCAGAGTTGTGTCGACGGAGTAGTACATCCGTCCATTATTAGCTAATAACTCGGTAAATAATAGTAGTAGCGAGTTTGGTGTTATGATATATATTGTTAGAAACCGTCTATATTACAGTGATATCACGTCGAAAATAGTCTAGGACCGATACGGAAAAAGTTTCCTCTTAGCGGTGGGACTTGGAAAAATTTCCAGAGTTGTGTCGACGGAGTAGTACATCCGTCCATTATTTGCTAATAACTCGGTAAATAATAGTAGTAGCGAGTTTGGTGTTATGATATATATTGTTAGAAACCGTCTATATTACAGTGATATCACGTCTAAAATCGTCCATGACCGATACGGAAAAAGATTCCTCTTAGCGGTGGGACTTGGAAAAATTTCCAGAGTTGTGTGGACGGAGTAGTACATCCGTCCATTATTAGCTAATAACTCGGTAAATAATAGTAGTAGCGAGTTTGGTGTTATGATATATATTGTTAGAAACCGTCTATATTACAGTGATATCACGTCTAAAATCGTCCATGACCGATACGGAAAAAGATTCCTCTTAGCGGTGGGACTTGGAAAAATTTCCAGAGTTGTGTCGACGGAGTAGTACATCCGTCCATTATTAGCTAATGACTCGGTAAATAATAGTAGTAGCGAGTTTGGTGTTATGATATATATTGTTAGAAACCGTCTATATTACAGTGATATCACGTCTAAAATCGTCTAGGACCGATTCGGAAAAAGATTCCTCTTAGCGATGGGACTTGGTAAAATTTCCAGAGTTGTGTCGACGGAGTATTACATCCGTCCATTATTTGCTAATAACTCGGTAAATAATAGTAGTAGCGAGTTTGGTGTTATGATATATATTGTTAGAAACCGTCTATATTACAGTGATATCACGTCGAAAATAGTCTAGGACCGATACGGAAAAAGTTTCCTCTTAGCGGTGGGACTTGGAAAAATTTCCAGAGTTGTGTCGACGGAGTAGTACATCCGTCCATTATTAGCTAATAACTCGGTAAATAATAGTAGTAGCGAGTTTGGTGTTATGATATATATTGTTAGAATCCGTCTATATTACAGTGATATCACGTCGAAAATAGTCTAGGACCGATACGGAAAAAGTTTCCTCTTAGCGGTGGGACTTGGAAAAATTTCCAGAGTTGTGTCGACGGAGTAGTACATCCGTCCATTATTTGCTAATAACTCGGTAAATAATAGTAGTAGCGAGTTTGGTGTTATGATATATATTGTTAGAAACCGTCTATATTACAGTGATATCACGTCTAAAATCGTCCATGACCGATACGGAAAAAGTTTCCTCTTAGCGGTGGGACTTGGAAAAATTTCCAGAGTTGTGTCGACGGAGTAGTACATCCGTCCATTATTAGCTAATAACTCGGTAAATAATAGTAGTAGCGAGTTTGGTGTTATGATATATATTGTTAGAAACCGTCTATATTACAGTGATATCACGTCGAAAATAGTCTAGGACCGATACGGAAAAAGTTTCCTCTTAGCGGTGGGACTTGGAAAAATTTCCAGAGTTGTGTCGACGGAGTAGTACATCCGTCCATTATTTGCTAATAACTCGGTAAATAATAGTAGTATCGAGTTTGGTGTTATGATATATATTGTTAGAAACCGTCTATATTACAGTGATATCACGTCGAAAATAGTCTAGGACCGATACGGAAAAAGTTTCCTCTTAGCGGTGGGACTTGGAAAAATTTCCAGAGTTGTGTCGACGGAGTAGTACATCCGTCCATTATTAGCTAATAACTCGGTAAATAATAGTAGTAGCGAGTTTGGTGTTATGATATATATTGTTAGAAACCGTCTATATTACAGTGATATCACGTCGAAAATAGTCTAGGACCGATACGGAAAAAGTTTCCTCTTAGCGGTGGGACTTGGAAAAATTTCCAGAGTTGTGTGGACGGAGTAGTACATCCGTCCATTATTAGCTAATAACTCGGTAAATAATAGTAGTAGCGAGTTTGGTGTTATGATATATATTGTTAGAAACCGTCTATATTACAGTGATATCACGTCTAAAATCGTCCATGACCGATACGGAAAAAGATTCCTCTTAGCGGTGGGACTTGGAAAAATTTCCAGAGTTGTGTCGACGGAGTAGTACATCCGTCCATTATTAGCTAATGACTCGGTAAATAATAGTAGTAGCGAGTTTGGTGTTATGATATATATTGTTAGAAACCGTCTATATTACAGTGATATCACGTCTAAAATCGTCTAGGACCGATTCGGAAAAAGATTCCTCTTAGCGATGGGACTTGGTAAAATTTCCAGAGTTCTGTCGACGGAGTAGTACATCCGTCCATTATTTGCTAATAACTCGGTAAATAATAGTAGTAGCGAGTTTGGTGTTATGATATATATTGTTAGAAACCGTCTATATTACAGTGATATCACGTCGAAAATAGTCTAGGACCGATACGGAAAAAGTTTCCTCTTAGCGGTGGGACTTGGAAAAATTTCCAGAGTTGTGTCGACGGAGTAGTACATCCGTCCATTATTAGCTAATAACTCGGTAAATAATAGTAGTAGCGAGTTTGGTGTTATGATATATATTGTTAGAAACCGTCTATATTACAGTGATATCACGTCGAAAATAGTCTAGGACCGATACGGAAAAAGTTTCCTCTTAGCGGTGGGACTTGGAAAAATTTCCAGAGTTGTGTCGACGGAGTAGTACATCCGTCCATTATTTGCTAATAACTCGGTAAATAATAGTAGTAGCGAGTTTGGTGTTATGATATATATTGTTAGAAACCGTCTATATTACAGTGATATCACGTCTAAAATCGTCCATGACCGATACGGAAAAAGATTCCTCTTAGCGGTGGGACTTGGAAAAATTTCCAGAGTTGTGTGGACGGAGTAGTACATCCGTCCATTATTAGCTAATAACTCGGTAAATAATAGTAGTAGCGAGTTTGGTGTTATGATATATATTGTTAGAAACCGTCTATATTACAGTGATATCACGTCTAAAATCGTCCATGACCGATACGGAAAAAGATTCCTCTTAGCGGTGGGACTTGGAAAAATTTCCAGAGTTGTGTCGACGGAGTAGTACATCCGTCCATTATTAGCTAATGACTCGGTAAATAATAGTAGTAGCGAGTTTGGTGTTATGATATATATTGTTAGAAACCGTCTATATTACAGTGATATCACGTCTAAAATCGTCTAGGACCGATTCGGAAAAAGATTCCTCTTAGCGATGGGACTTGGTAAAATTTCCAGAGTTGTGTCGACGGAGTATTACATCCGTCCATTATTTGCTAATAACTCGGTAAATAATAGTAGTAGCGAGTTTGGTGTTATGATATATATTGTTAGAAACCGTCTATATTACAGTGATATCACGTCGAAAATAGTCTAGGACCGATACGGAAAAAGTTTCCTCTTAGCGGTGGGACTTGGAAAAATTTCCAGAGTTGTGTCGACGGAGTAGTACATCCGTCCATTATTAGCTAATAACTCGGTAAATAATAGTAGTAGCGAGTTTGGTGTTATGATATATATTGTTAGAATCCGTCTATATTACAGTGATATCACGTCGAAAATAGTCTAGGACCGATACGGAAAAAGTTTCCTCTTAGCGGTGGGACTTGGAAAAATTTCCAGAGTTGTGTCGACGGAGTAGTACATCCGTCCATTATTTGCTAATAACTCGGTAAATAATAGTAGTAGCGAGTTTGGTGTTATGATATATATTGTTAGAAACCGTCTATATTACAGTGATATCACGTCTAAAATCGTCCATGACCGATACGGAAAAAGTTTCCTCTTAGCGGTGGGACTTGGAAAAATTTCCAGAGTTGTGTCGACGGAGTAGTACATCCGTCCATTATTAGCTAATAACTCGGTAAATAATAGTAGTAGCGAGTTTGGTGTTATGATATATATTGTTAGAAACCGTCTATATTACAGTGATATCACGTCGAAAATAGTCTAGGACCGATACGGAAAAAGTTTCCTCTTAGCGGTGGGACTTGGAAAAATTTCCAGAGTTGTGTCGACGGAGTAGTACATCCGTCCATTATTTGCTAATAACTCGGTAAATAATAGTAGTATCGAGTTTGGTGTTATGATATATATTGTTAGAAACCGTCTATATTACAGTGATATCACGTCGAAAATAGTCTAGGACCGATACGGAAAAAGTTTCCTCTTAGCGGTGGGACTTGGAAAAATTTCCAGAGTTGTGTCGACGGAGTAGTACATCCGTCCATTATTAGCTAATAACTCGGTAAATAATAGTAGTAGCGAGTTTGGTGTTATGATATATATTGTTAGAAACCGTCTATATTACAGTGATATCACGTCGAAAATAGTCTAGGACCGATACGGAAAAAGTTTCCTCTTAGCGGTGGGACTTGGAAAAATTTCCAGAGTTGTGTGGACGGAGTAGTACATCCGTCCATTATTAGCTAATAACTCGGTAAATAATAGTAGTAGCGAGTTTGGTGTTATGATATATATTGTTAGAAACCGTCTATATTACAGTGATATCACGTCTAAAATCGTCCATGACCGATACGGAAAAAGATTCCTCTTAGCGGTGGGACTTGGAAAAATTTCCAGAGTTGTGTCGACGGAGTAGTACATCCGTCCATTATTAGCTAATGACTCGGTAAATAATAGTAGTAGCGAGTTTGGTGTTATGATATATATTGTTAGAAACCGTCTATATTACAGTGATATCACGTCTAAAATCGTCTAGGACCGATTCGGAAAAAGATTCCTCTTAGCGATGGGACTTGGTAAAATTTCCAGAGTTCTGTCGACGGAGTAGTACATCCGTCCATTATTTGCTAATAACTCGGTAAATAATAGTAGTAGCGAGTTTGGTGTTATGATATATATTGTTAGAAACCGTCTATATTACAGTGATATCACGTCGAAAATAGTCTAGGACCGATACGGAAAAAGTTTCCTCTTAGCGGTGGGACTTGGAAAAATTTCCAGAGTTGTGTCGACGGAGTAGTACATCCGTCCATTATTAGCTAATAACTCGGTAAATAATAGTAGTAGCGAGTTTGGTGTTATGATATATATTGTTAGAATCCGTCTATATTACAGTGATATCACGTCGAAAATAGTCTAGGACCGATACGGAAAAAGTTTCCTCTTAGCGGTGGGACTTGGAAAAATTTCCAGAGTTGTGTCGACGGAGTAGTACATCCGTCCATTATTTGCTAATAACTCGGTAAATAATAGTAGTAGCGAGTTTGGTGTTATGATATATATTGTTAGAAACCGTCTATATTACAGTGATATCACGTCTAAAATCGTCCATGACCGATACGGAAAAAGTTTCCTCTTAGCGGTGGGACTTGGAAAAATTTCCAGAGTTGTGTCGACGGAGTAGTACATCCGTCCATTATTAGCTAATAACTCGGTAAATAATAGTAGTAGCGAGTTTGGTGTTATGATATATATTGTTAGAAACCGTCTATATTACAGTGATATCACGTCGAAAATAGTCTAGGACCGATACGGAAAAAGTTTCCTCTTAGCGGTGGGACTTGGAAAAATTTCCAGAGTTGTGTCGACGGAGTAGTACATCCGTCCATTATTTGCTAATAACTCGGTAAATAATAGTAGTATCGAGTTTGGTGTTATGATATATATTGTTAGAAACCGTCTATATTACAGTGATATCACGTCTAAAATCGTCTAGGACCGATACGGAAAAAGAGTCCTCTTAGCGATGGGACTTGGTAAAATTTCCAGAGTTGTGTCGACGGAGTAGTACATCCGTCCATTATTTGCTAATAACTCGGTAAATAATAGTAGTAGCGAGTTTGGTGTTATGATATATATTGTTAGAAACCGTCTATATTACAGTGATATCACGTCGAAAATAGTCTAGGACCGATACGGAAAAAGTTTCCTCTTAGCGGTGGGACTTGGAAAAATTTCCAGAGTTGTGTTGACGGAGTAGTACATCCGTCCATTATTAGCTAATAACTCGGTAAATAATAGTAGTAGCGAGTTTGGTGTTATGATATATATTGTTAGAAACCGTCTATATTACAGTGATATCACGTCGAAAATAGTCTAGGACCGATACGGAAAAAGTTTCCTCTTAGCGGTGGGACTTGGAAAAATTTCCAGAGTTGTGTCGACGGAGTAGTACATCCGTCCATTATTAGCTAATAACTCGGTAAATAATAGTAGTAGCGAGTTTGGTGTTATGATATATATTGTTAGAAACCGTCTATATTACAGTGATATCACGTCGAAAATAGTCTAGGACCGATACGGAAAAAGTTTCCTCTTAGCGGTGGGACTTGGAAAAATTTACAGAGTTGTGTCGACGGAGTAGTACATCCCTCCATTATTTGCTAATAACTCGGTAAATAATAGTAGTAGCGAGTTTGGTGTTATGATATATATTGTTAGAAACCGTCTATATTACAGTGATATCACGTCTAAAATCGTCTAGGACCGATACGGAAAAAGTTTCCTCTTAGCGGTGGGACTTGGAAAAATTTCCAGAGTTGTGTCGACGGAGTAGTACATCCGTCCATTATTAGCTAATAACTCGGTAAATAATAGTAGTAGCGAGTTTGGTGTTATGATATATATTGTTAGAATCCGTCTATATTACAGTGATATCACGTCGAAAATAGTCTAGGACCGATACGGAAAAAGATTCCTCTTAGCGATGGGACTTGGTAAAATTTCCAGAGTTGTGTCGACGGAGTAGTACATCCGTCCATTATTTGCTAATAACTCGGTAAATAATAGTAGTAGCGAGTTTGGTGTTATGATATATATTGTTAGAAACCGTCTATATTACAGTGATATCACGTCGAAAATAGTCTAGGACCGATACGGAAAAAGTTTCCTCTTAGCGGTGGGACTTGGAAAAATTTCCAGAGTTGTGTCGACGGAGTAGTACATCCGTCCATTATTAGCTAATAACTCGGTAAATAATAGTAGTAGCGAGTTTGGTGTTATGATATATATTGTTAGAATCCGTCTATATTACAGTGATATCACGTCGAAAATAGTCTAGGACCGATACGGAAAAAGTTTCCTCTTAGCGGTGGGACTTGGAAAAATTTCCAGAGTTGTGTCGACGGAGTAGTACATCCGTCCATTATTAGCTAATAACTCGGTAAATAATAGTAGTAGCGAGTTTGGTGTTATGATATATATTGTTAGAAACCGTCTATATTACAGTGATATCACGTCTAAAATCGTCGATGACCGATACGGAAAAAGTTTCCCCTTGGCGGTGGGACTTGGAAAAATTTCCAGAGTTGTGTCGACGGAGTAGTACATCCGTCCATTATTAGCTAATAACTCGGTAAATAATAGTAGTAGCGAGTTTGGTGTTATGATATATATTGTTAGAAACCGTCTATATTACAGTGATATCACGTCTAAAATCGTCTAGGACCGATACGGAAAAAGTTTCCTCTTAGCGGTGGGACTTGGAAAAATTTCCAGAGTTGTGTCGACGGAGTAGTACATCCGTCCATTATTAGCTAATAACTCGGTAAATAATAGTAGTAGCGAGTTTGGTGTTATGATATATATTGTTAGAATCCGTCTATATTACAGTGATATCACGTCGAAAATAGTCTAGGACCGATACGGAAAAAGAGTCCTCTTAGCGATGGGACTTGGTAAAATTTCCAGAGTTGTGTCGACGGAGTAGTACATCCGTCCATTATTTGCTAATAACTCGGTAAATAATAGTAGTAGCGAGTTTGGTGTTATGATATATATTGTTAGAAACCGTCTATATTACAGTGATATCACGTCTAAAATCGTCGATGACCGATACGGAAAAAGTTTCCCCTTGGCGGTGGGACTTGGAAAAATTTCCAGAGTTGTGTCGACGGAGTAGTACATCCGTCCATTATTAGCTAATAACTCGGTAAATAATAGTAGTAGCGAGTTTGGTGTTATGATATATATTGTTAGAAACCGTCTATATTACAGTGATATCACGTCTAAAATCGTCTAGGACTGATACGGAAAAAGATTCCTCTTAGCGATGGGACTTGGTAAAATTTCCAGAGTTGTGTCGACGGAGTAGTACATCCGTCCATTATTTGCTAATAACTTGGTAAATAATAGTAGTAGCGAGTTTGGTGTTATGATATATATTGTTAGAAACCGTCTATATTACAGTGATATCAGGTCTAAAATCGTCTAGGACCGATACGGAAAAAGTTTCCCCTTAGCGGTGGGACTTGGTAAAATTTCCTGAGTTGTGTCGACGGAGTAGTACATCCGTCCATTATTTGCTAATAACTCGGTAAATAATAGTAGTAGCGAGTTTGGTGTTATGATATATATTGTTAGAAACCGTCTATATTACAGTGATATCACGTCTAAAATCGTCCATGACCGATACGGAAAAAGTTTCCTCTTAGCGGTGGGACTTGGAAAAATTTCCAGAGTTGTGTCGACGGAGTAGTACATCCGTCCATTATTAGCTAATAACTCGGTAAATAATAGTAGTAGCGAGTTTGGTGTTATGATATATATTGTTAGAAACCGTCTATATTACAGTGATATCACGTCGAAAATAGTCTAGGACCGATACGGAAAAAGTTTCCTCTTAGCGGTGGTACTTGGAAAAATTTCCAGAGTTGTGTCGTCGGAGTAGTACATCCGTCCATTATTAGCTAATAACTCGGTAAATAATAGTAGTAGCGAGTTTGGTGTTATGATATATATTGTTAGAAACCGTCTATATTACAGTGATATCACGTCTAAAATCGTCTAGGACCGATACGGAAAAAGAGTCCTCTTAGCGATGGGACTTGGTAAAATTTCCAGAGTTGTGTCGACGGAGTAGTACATCCGTCCATTATTTGCTAATAACTCGGTAAATAATAGTAGTAGCGAGTTTGGTGTTATGATATATATTGTTAGAAACCGTCTATATTACAGTGATATCACGTCTAAAATCGTCTAGGACCGATACGGAAAAAGTTTCCTCTTAGCGGTGGGACTTGGAAAAATTTCCAGAGTTGTGTCGACGGAGTAGTACATCCGTCCATTATTAGCTAATAACTCGGTAAATAATAGTAGTAGCGAGTTTGGTGTTATGATATATATTGTTAGAATCCGTCTATATTACAGTGATATCACGTCGAAAATAGTCTAGGACCGATACGGAAAAAGATTCCTCTTAGCGATGGGACTTGGTAAAATTTCCAGAGTTGTGTCGACGGAGTAGTACATCCGTCCATTATTTGCTAATAACTCGGTAAATAATAGTAGTAGCGAGTTTGGTGTTATGATATATATTGTTAGAAACCGTCTATATTACAGTGATATCACGTCGAAAATAGTCTAGGACCGATACGGAAAAAGTTTCCTCTTAGCGGTGGGACTTGGAAAAATTTCCAGAGTTGTGTCGACGGAGTAGTACATCCGTCCATTATTAGCTAATAACTCGGTAAATAATAGTAGTAGCGAGTTTGGTGTTATGATATATATTGTTAGAATCCGTCTATATTACAGTGATATCACGTCGAAAATAGTCTAGGACCGATACGGAAAAAGTTTCCTCTTAGCGGTGGGACTTGGAAAAATTTCCAGAGTTGTGTCGACGGAGTAGTACATCCGTCCATTATTAGCTAATAACTCGGTAAATAATAGTAGTAGCGAGTTTGGTGTTATGATATATATTGTTAGAAACCGTCTATATTACAGTGATATCACGTCTAAAATCGTCGATGACCGATACGGAAAAAGTTTCCCCTTGGCGGTGGGACTTGGAAAAATTTCCAGAGTTGTGTCGACGGAGTAGTACATCCGTCCATTATTAGCTAATAACTCGGTAAATAATAGTAGTAGCGAGTTTGGTGTTATGATATATATTGTTAGAAACCGTCTATATTACAGTGATATCACGTCTAAAATCGTCTAGGACCGATACGGAAAAAGTTTCCTCTTAGCGGTGGGACTTGGAAAAATTTCCAGAGTTGTGTCGACGGAGTAGTACATCCGTCCATTATTAGCTAATAACTCGGTAAATAATAGTAGTAGCGAGTTTGGTGTTATGATATATATTGTTAGAATCCGTCTATATTACAGTGATATCACGTCGAAAATAGTCTAGGACCGATACGGAAAAAGTTTCCTCTTAGCGGTGGGACTTGGAAAAATTTCCAGAGTTGTGTCGACGGAGTAGTACATCCGTCCATTATTAGCTAATAACTCGGTAAATAATAGTAGTAGCGAGTTTGGTGTTATGATATATATTGTTAGAAACCGTCTATATTACAGTGATATCACGTCTAAAATCGTCGATGACCGATACGGAAAAAGTTTCCCCTTGGCGGTGGGACTTGGAAAAATTTCCAGAGTTGTGTCGACGGAGTAGTACATCCGTCCATTATTAGCTAATAACTCGGTAAATAATAGTAGTAGCGAGTTTGGTGTTATGATATATATTGTTAGAAACCGTCTATATTACAGTGATATCACGTCTAAAATCGTCTAGGACTGATACGGAAAAAGATTCCTCTTAGCGATGGGACTTGGTAAAATTTCCAGAGTTGTGTCGACGGAGTAGTACATCCGTCCATTATTTGCTAATAACTTGGTAAATAATAGTAGTAGCGAGTTTGGTGTTATGATATATATTGTTAGAAACCGTCTATATTACAGTGATATCAGGTCTAAAATCGTCTAGGACCGATACGGAAAAAGTTTCCCCTTAGCGGTGGGACTTGGTAAAATTTCCTGAGTTGTGTCGACGGAGTAGTACATCCGTCCATTATTTGCTAATAACTCGGTAAATAATAGTAGTAGCGAGTTTGGTGTTATGATATATATTGTTAGAAACCGTCTATATTACAGTGATATCACGTCTAAAATCGTCCATGACCGATACGGAAAAAGTTTCCTCTTAGCGGTGGGACTTGGAAAAATTTCCAGAGTTGTGTCGACGGAGTAGTACATCCGTCCATTATTAGCTAATAACTCGGTAAATAATAGTAGTAGCGAGTTTGGTGTTATGATATATATTGTTAGAAACCGTCTATATTACAGTGATATCACGTCGAAAATAGTCTAGGACCGATACGGAAAAAGTTTCCTCTTAGCGGTGGGACTTGGAAAAATTTCCAGAGTTGTGTCGACGGAGTAGTACATCCGTCCATTATTAGCTAATAACTCGGTAAATAATAGTAGTAGCGAGTTTGGTGTTATGATATATATTGTTAGAAACCGTCTATATTACAGTGATATCACGTCTAAAATCGTCTAGGACCGATACGGAAAAAGAGTCCTCTTAGCGATGGGACTTGGTAAAATTTCCAGAGTTGTGTCGACGGAGTAGTACATCCGTCCATTATTTGCTAATAACTCGGTAAATAATAGTAGTAGCGAGTTTGGTGTTATGATATATATTGTTAGAAACCGTCTATATTACAGTGATATCACGTCTAAAATCGTCCATGACCGATACGGAAAAAGTTTCCTCTTAGCGGTGGGACTTGGAAAAATTTCCAGAGTTGTGTCGACGGAGTAGTATATCCGTCCATTATTAGCTAATAACTCGGTAAATAATAGTAGTAGCGAGTTTGGTGTTATGATATATATTGTTAGAAACCGTCTATATTACAGTGATATCACGTCGAAAATAGTCTAGGACCGATACGGAAGAAGTTTCCTCTTAGCGGTGGGACTTGGAAAAATTTCCAGAGTTGTGTCGACGGAGTAGTACATCCGTCCATTATTTGCTAATAACTCGGTAAATAATAGTAGTAGCGAGTTTGGTGTTATGATATATATTGTTAGAAACCGTCTATATTACAGTGATATCACGTCTAAAATCGTCTAGGACCGATACGGAAAAAGAGTCCTCTTAGCGATGGGACTTGGTAAAATTTCCAGAGTTGTGTCGACGGAGTAGTACATCCGTCCATTATTTGCTAATAACTCGGTAAATAATAGTAGTAGCGAGTTTGGTGTTATGATATATATTGTTAGAAACCGTCTATATTACAGTGATATCACGTCTAAAATCGTCCATGACCGATACGGAAAAAGATTCCTCTTAGCGGTGGGACTTGGAAAAATTTCCAGAGTTGTGTCGACGGAGTAGTACATCCGTCCATTATTAGCTAATAACTCGGTAAATAATAGTAGTAGCGAGTTTGGTGTTATGATATATATTGTTAGAAACCGTCTATATTACAGTGATATCACGTCTAAAATCGTCGATGACCGATACGGAAAAAGATTCCTCTTAGCGGTGGGACTTGGAAAAATTTCCAGAGTTGTGTCGACGGAGTAGTACATCCGTCCATTATTAGCTAATGACTCGGTAAATAATAGTAGTAGCGAGTTTGGTGTTATGATATATATTGTTAGAAACCGTCTATATTACAGTGATATCACGTCTAAAATCGTCTAGGACCGATTCGGAAAAAGATTCCTCTTAGCGATGGGACTTGGTAAAATTTCCAGAGTTGTGTCGACGGAGTAGTACATCCGTCCATTATTTGCTAATAACTCGGTAAATAATAGTAGTAGCGAGTTTGGTGTTATGATATATATTGTTAGAAACCGTCTATATTACAGTGATATCAGGTCTAAAATCGTCTAGGACCGATACGGAAAAAGTTTCCCCTTAGCGGTGGGACTTGGTAAAATTTCCTGAGTTGTGTCGACGGAGTAGTACATCCGTCCATTATTTGCTAATAACTCGGTAAATAATAGTAGTAGCGAGTTTGGTGTTATGATATATATTGTTAGAAACCGTCTATATTACAGTGATATCACGTCTAAAATCGTCCATGACCGATACGGAAAAAGTTTCCTCTTAGCGGTGGGACTTGGAAAAATTTCCAGAGTTGTGTCGACGGAGTAGTACATCCGTCCATTATTAGCTAATAACTCGGTAAATAATAGTAGTAGCGAGTTTGGTGTTATGATATATATTGTTAGAAACCGTCTATATTACAGTGATATCACGTCGAAAATAGTCTAGGACCGATACGGAAAAAGTTTCCTCTTAGCGGTGGGACTTGGAAAAATTTCCAGAGTTGTGTCGACGGAGTAGTACATCCGTCCATTATTAGCTAATAACTCGGTAAATAATAGTAGTAGCGAGTTTGGTGTTATGATATATATTGTTAGAAACCGTCTATATTACAGTGATATCACGTCTAAAATCGTCTAGGACCGATACGGAAAAAGAGTCCTCTTAGCGATGGGACTTGGTAAAATTTCCAGAGTTGTGTCGACGGAGTAGTACATCCGTCCATTATTTGCTAATAACTCGGTAAATAATAGTAGTAGCGAGTTTGGTGTTATGATATATATTGTTAGAAACCGTCTATATTACAGTGATATCACGTCTAAAATCGTCCATGACCGATACGGAAAAAGTTTCCTCTTAGCGGTGGGACTTGGAAAAATTTCCAGAGTTGTGTCGACGGAGTAGTACATCCGTCCATTATTAGCTAATAACTCGGTAAATAATAGTAGTAGCGAGTTTGGTGTTATGATATATATTGTTAGAAACCGTCTATATTACAGTGATATCACGTCGAAAATAGTCTAGGACCGATACGGAAAAAGTTTCCTCTTAGCGGTGGGACTTGGAAAAATTTCCAGAGTTGTGTCGACGGAGTAGTACATCCGTCCATTATTTGCTAATAACTCGGTAAATAATAGTAGTAGCGAGTTTGGTGTTATGATATATATTGTTAGAAACCGTCTATATTACAGTGATATCACGTCTAAAATCGTCTAGGACCGATACGGAAAAAGAGTCCTCTTAGCGATGGGACTTGGTAAAATTTCCAGAGTTGTGTCGACGGAGTAGTACATCCGTCCATTATTTGCTAATAACTCGGTAAATAATAGTAGTAGCGAGTTTGGTGTTATGATATATATTGTTAGAAACCGTCTATATTACAGTGATATCACGTCTAAAATCGTCCATGACCGATACGGAAAAAGATTCCTCTTAGCGGTGGGACTTGGAAAAATTTCCAGAGTTGTGTCGACGGAGTAGTACATCCGTCCATTATTAGCTAATAACTCGGTAAATAATAGTAGTAGCGAGTTTGGTGTTATGATATATATTGTTAGAAACCGTCTATATTACAGTGATATCACGTCTAAAATCGTCGATGACCGATACGGAAAAAGATTCCTCTTAGCGGTGGGACTTGGAAAAATTTCCAGAGTTGTGTCGACGGAGTAGTACATCCGTCCATTATTAGCTAATGACTCGGTAAATAATAGTAGTAGCGAGTTTGGTGTTATGATATATATTGTTAGAAACCGTCTATATTACAGTGATATCACGTCTAAAATCGTCTAGGACCGATTCGGAAAAAGATTCCTCTTAGCGATGGGACTTGGTAAAATTTCCAGAGTTGTGTCGACGGAGTAGTACATCCGTCCATTATTTGCTAATAACTCGGTAAATAATAGTAGTAGCGAGTTTGGTGTTATGATATATATTGTTAGAAACCGTCTATATTACAGTGATATCACGTCTAAAATCGTCCATGACCGATACGGAAAAAGATTCCTCTTAGCGGTGGGACTTGGAAAAATTTCCAGAGTTGTGTCGACGGAGTAGTACATCCGTCCATTATTAGCTAATAACTCGGTAAATAATAGTAGTAGCTAGTTTGGTGTTATGATATATATTGTTAGAAACCGTCTATATTACAGTGATATCACGTCGAAAATAGTCTAGGACCGATACGGAAAAAGTTTCCTCTTAGCGGTGGGACTTGGAAAAATTTCCAGAGTTGTGTCGACGGAGTAGTACATCCGTCCATTATTAGCTAATAACTCGGTAAATAATAGTAGTAGCGAGTTTGGTGTTATGATATATATTGTTAGAAACCGTCTATATTACAGTGATATCACGTCGAAAATAGTCTAGGACCGATACGGAAAAAGTTTCCTCTTAGCGGTGGGACTTGGAAAAATTTCCAGAGTTGTGTCGACGGAGTAGTACATCCGTCCATTATTAGCTAATAACTCGGTAAATAATAGTAGTAGCGAGTTTGGTGTTATGATATATATTGTTAGAAACCGTCTATATTACAGTGATATCACGTCGAAAATAGTCTAGGACCGATACGGAAAAAGTTTCCTCTTAGCGGTGGGACTTGGAAAAATTTCCAGAGTTGTGTCGACGGAGTAGTACATCCGTCCATTATTTGCTAATAACTCGGTAAATAATAGTAGTAGCGAGTTTGGTGTTATGATATATATTGTTAGAAACCGTCTATATTACAGTGATATCACGTCTAAAATCGTCCATGACCGATACGGAAAAAGATTCCTCTTAGCGGTGGGACTTGGAAAAATTTCCAGAGTTGTGTCGACGGAGTAGTACATCCGTCCATTATTAGCTAATAACTCGGTAAATAATAGTAGTAGCGAGTTTGGTGTTATGATATATATTGTTAGAAACCGTCTATATTACAGTGATATCACGTCTAAAATCGTCCATGACCGATACGGAAAAAGATTCCTCTTAGCGGTGGGACTTGGAAAAATTTCCAGAGTTGTGTCGACGGAGTAGTACATCCGTCCATTATTAGCTAATGACTCGGTAAATAATAGTAGTAGCGAGTTTGGTGTTATGATATATATTGTTAGAAACCGTCTATATTACAGTGATATCACGTCTAAAATCGTCCATGACCGATACGGAAAAAGATTCCTCTTAGCGGTGGGACTTGGAAAAATTTCCAGAGTTGTGTCGACGGAGTAGTACATCCGTCCATTATTAGCTAATAACTCGGTAAATAATAGTAGTAGCGAGTTTGGTGTTATGATATATATTGTTAGAAACCGTCTATATTACAGTGATATCACGTCTAAAATCGTCGATGACCGATACGGAAAAAGATTCCTCTTAGCGGTGGGACTTGGAAAAATTTCCAGAGTTGTGTCGACGGAGTAGTACATCCGTCCATTATTAGCTAATGACTCGGTAAATAATAGTAGTAGCGAGTTTGGTGTTATGATATTTATTGTTAGAAACCGTCTATATTACAGTGATATCACGTCTAAAATCGTCCATGACCGATACGGAAAAAGATTCCTCTTAGCGGTGGGACTTGGAAAAATTTCCAGAGTTGTGTCGACGGAGTAGTACATCCGTCCATTATTTGCTAATAACTCGGTAAATAATAGTAGTAGCGAGTTTGGTGTTATGATATATATTGTTAGAAACCGTCTATATTACAGTGATATCACGTCTAAAATCGTCCATGACCGATACGGAAAAAGATTCCTCTTAGCGGTGGGACTTGGAAAAATTTCCAGAGTTGTGTCGACGGAGTAGTACATCCGTCCATTATTAGCTAATAACTCGGTAAATAATAGTAGTAGCGAGTTTGGTGTTATGATATATATTGTTAGAAACCGTCTATATTACAGTGATATCACGTCGAAAATAGTCTAGGACCGATACGGAAAAAGTTTCCTCTTAGCGGTGGGACTTGGAAAAATTTCCAGAGTTGTGTCGACGGAGTAGTACATCCGTCCATTATTAGCTAATAACTCGGTAAATAATAGTAGTAGCGAGTTTGGTGTTATGATATATATTGTTAGAAACCGTCTATATTACAGTGATATCACGTCGAAAATAGTCTAGGACCGATACGGAAAAAGTTTCCTCTTAGCGGTGGGACTTGGAAAAATTTCCAGAGTTGTGTCGACGGAGTAGTACATCCGTCCATTATTAGCTAATAACTCGGTAAATAATAGTAGTAGCGAGTTTGGTGTTATGATATATATTGTTAGAAACCGTCTATATTACAGTGATATCACGTCGAAAATAGTCTAGGACCGATACGGAAAAAGTTTCCTCTTAGCGGTGGGACTTGGAAAAATTTGCAGAGTTGTGTCGACGGAGTAGTACATCCGTCCATTATTTGCTAATAACTCGGTAAATAATAGTAGTAGCGAGTTTGGTGTTATGATATATATTGTTAGAAACCGTCTATATTACAGTGATATCACGTCTAAAATCGTCCATGACCGATACGGAAAAAGATTCCTCTTAGCGGTGGGACTTGGAAAAATTTCCAGAGTTGTGTCGACGGAGTAGTACATCCGTCCATTATTAGCTAATAACTCGGTAAATAATAGTAGTAGCGAGTTTGGTGTTATGATATATATTGTTAGAAACCGTCTATATTACAGTGATATCACGTCTAAAATCGTCCATGACCGATACGGAAAAAGATTCCTCTTAGCGGTGGGACTTGGAAAAATTTCCAGAGTTGTGTCGACGGAGTAGTACATCCGTCCATTATTAGCTAATGACTCGGTAAATAATAGTAGTAGCGAGTTTGGTGTTATGATATATATTGTTAGAAACCGTCTATATTACAGTGATATCACGTCTAAAATCGTCTAGGACCGATTCGGAAAAAGATTCCTCTTAGCGATGGGACTTGGTAAAATTTCCAGAGTTGTGTCGACGGAGTAGTACATCCGTCCATTATTTGCTAATAACTCGGTAAATAATAGTAGTAGCGAGTTTGGTGTTATGATATATATTGTTAGAAACCGTCTATATTACAGTGATATCACGTCGAAAATAGTCTAGGACCGATACGGAAAAAGTTTCCTCTTAGCGGTGGGACTTGGAAAAATTTCCAGAGTTGTGTCGACGGAGTAGTACATCCGTCCATTATTAGCTAATAACTCGGTAAATAATAGTAGTAGCGAGTTTGGTGTTATGATATATATTGTTAGAATCCGTCTATATTACAGTGATATCACGTCGAAAATAGTCTAGGACCGATACGGAAAAAGTTTCCTCTTAGCGGTGGGACTTGGAAAAATTTCCAGAGTTGTGTCGACGGAGTAGTACATCCGTCCATTATTAGCTAATAACTCGGTAAATAATAGTAGTAGCGAGTTTGGTGTTATGATATATATTGTTAGAAACCGTCTATATTACAGTGATATCACGTCTAAAATCGTCCATGACCGATACGGAAAAAGATTCCTCTTAGCGGTGGGACTTGGAAAAATTTCCAGAGTTGTGTCGACGGAGTAGTACATCCGTCCATTATTAGCTAATGACTCGGTAAATAATAGTAGTAGCGAGTTTGGTGTTATGATATATATTGTTAGAAACCGTCTATATTACAGTGATATCACGTCTAAAATCGTCTAGGACCGATTCGGAAAAAGATTCCTCTTAGCGATGGGACTTGGTAAAATTTCCAGAGTTGTGTCGACGGAGTAGTACATCCGTCCATTATTTGCTAATAACTCGGTAAATAATAGTAGTAGCGAGTTTGGTGTTATGATATATATTGTTAGAAACCGTCTATATTACAGTGATATCACGTCGAAAATAGTCTAGGACCGATACGGAAAAAGTTTCCTCTTAGCGGTGGGACTTGGAAAAATTTCCAGAGTTGTGTCGACGGAGTAGTACATCCGTCCATTATTAGCTAATAACTCGGTAAATAATAGTAGTAGCGAGTTTGGTGTTATGATATATATTGTTAGAATCCGTCTATATTACAGTGATATCACGTCGAAAATAGTCTAGGACCGATACGGAAAAAGTTTCCTCTTAGCGGTGGGACTTGGAAAAATTTCCAGAGTTGTGTCGACGGAGTAGTACATCCGTCCATTATTTGCTAATAACTCGGTAAATAATAGTAGTAGCGAGTTTGGTGTTATGATATATATTGTTAGAAACCGTCTATATTACAGTGATATCACGTCTAAAATCGTCCATGACCGATACGGAAAAAGTTTCCTCTTAGCGGTGGGACTTGGAAAAATTTCCAGAGTTGTGTCGACGGAGTAGTACATCCGTCCATTATTAGCTAATAACTCGGTAAATAATAGTAGTAGCGAGTTTGGTGTTATGATATATATTGTTAGAAACCGTCTATATTACAGTGATATCACGTCGAAAATAGTCTAGGACCGATACGGAAAAAGTTTCCTCTTAGCGGTGGGACTTGGAAAAATTTCCAGAGTTGTGTCGACGGAGTAGTACATCCGTCCATTATTTGCTAATAACTCGGTAAATAATAGTAGTAGCGAGTTTGGTGTTATGATATATATTGTTAGAAACCGTCTATATTACAGTGATATCACGTCTAAAATCGTCTAGGACCGATACGGAAAAAGAGTCCTCTTAGCGATGGGACTTGGTAAAATTTCCAGAGTTGTGTCGACGGAGTAGTACATCCGTCCATTATTTGCTAATAACTCGGTAAATAATAGTAGTAGCGAGTTTGGTGTTATGATATATATTGTTAGAAACCGTCTATATTACAGTGATATCACGTCTAAAATCGTCCATGACCGATACGGAAAAAGATTCCTCTTAGCGGTGGGACTTGGAAAAATTTCCAGAGTTGTGTCGACGGAGTAGTACATCCGTCCATTATTAGCTAATAACTCGGTAAATAATAGTAGTAGCGAGTTTGGTGTTATGATATATATTGTTAGAAACCGTCTATATTACAGTGATATCACGTCTAAAATCGTCGATGACCGATACGGAAAAAGATTCCTCTTAGCGGTGGGACTTGGAAAAATTTCCAGAGTTGTGTCGACGGAGTAGTACATCCGTCCATTATTAGCTAATGACTCGGTAAATAATAGTAGTAGCGAGTTTGGTGTTATGATATATATTGTTAGAAACCGTCTATATTACAGTGATATCACGTCTAAAATCGTCTAGGACCGATTCGGAAAAAGATTCCTCTTAGCGATGGGACTTGGTAAAATTTCCAGAGTTGTGTCGACGGAGTAGTACATCCGTCCATTATTTGCTAATAACTCGGTAAATAATAGTAGTAGCGAGTTTGGTGTTATGATATATATTGTTAGAAACCGTCTATATTACAGTGATATCACGTCTAAAATCGTCCATGACCGATACGGAAAAAGATTCCTCTTAGCGGTGGGACTTGGAAAAATTTCCAGAGTTGTGTCGACGGAGTAGTACATCCGTCCATTATTAGCTAATAACTCGGTAAATAATAGTAGTAGCGAGTTTGGTGTTATGATATATATTGTTAGAAACCGTCTATATTACAGTGATATCACGTCGAAAATAGTCTAGGACCGATACGGAAAAAGTTTCCTCTTAGCGGTGGGACTTGGAAAAATTTCCAGAGTTGTGTCGACGGAGTAGTACATCCGTCCATTATTTGCTAATAACTCGGTAAATAATAGTAGTAGCGAGTTTGGTGTTATGATATATATTGTTAGAAACCGTCTATATTACAGTGATATCACGTCTAAAATCGTCCATGACCGATACGGAAAAAGATTCCTCTTAGCGGTGGGACTTGGAAAAATTTCCAGAGTTGTGTCGACGGAGTAGTACATCCGTCCATTATTAGCTAATAACTCGGTAAATAATAGTAGTAGCGAGTTTGGTGTTATGATATATATTGTTAGAAACCGTCTATATTACAGTGATATCACGTCTAAAATCGTCCATGACCGATACGGAAAAAGATTCCTCTTAGCGGTGGGACTTGGAAAAATTTCCAGAGTTGTGTCGACGGAGTAGTACATCCGTCCATTATTAGCTAATGACTCGGTAAATAATAGTAGTAGCCAGTTTGGTGTTATGATATATATTGTTAGAAACCGTCTATATTACAGTGATATCACGTCTAAAATCGTCTAGGACCGATTCGGAAAAAGATTCCTCTTAGCGATGGGACTTGGTAAAATTTCCAGAGTTGTGTCGACGGAGTAGTACATCCGTCCATTATTTGCTAATAACTCGGTAAATAATAGTAGTAGCGAGTTTGGTGTTATGATATATATTGTTAGAAACCGTCTATATTACAGTGATATCACGTCGAAAATAGTCTAGGACCGATACGGAAAAAGTTTCCTCTTAGCGGTGGGACTTGGAAAAATTTCCAGAGTTGTGTCGACGGAGTAGTACATCCGTCCATTATTAGCTAATAACTCGGTAAATAATAGTAGTAGCGAGTTTGGTGTTATGATATATATTGTTAGAATCCGTCTATATTACAGTGATATCACGTCGAAAATAGTCTAGGACCGATACGGAAAAAGTTTCCTCTTAGCGGTGGGACTTGGAAAAATTTCCAGAGTTGTGTCGACGGAGTAGTACATCCGTCCATTATTTGCTAATAACTCGGTAAATAATAGTAGTAGCGAGTTTGGTGTTATGATATATATTGTTAGAAACCGTCTATATTACAGTGATATCACGTCTAAAATCGTCCATGTCCGATACGGAAAAAGTTTCCTCTTAGCGGTGGGACTTGGAAAAATTTCCAGAGTTGTGTCGACGGAGTAGTACATCCGTCCATTATTAGCTAATAACTCGGTAAATAATAGTAGTAGCGAGTTTGGTGTTATGATATATATTGTTAGAAACCGTCTATATTACAGTGATATCACGTCTAAAATCGTCCATGACCGATACGGAAAAAGATTCCTCTTAGCGGTGGGACTTGGAAAAATTTCCAGAGTTGTGTCGACGGAGTAGTACATCCGTCCATTATTAGCTAATAACTCGGTAAATAATAGTAGTAGCGAGTTTGGTGTTATGATATATATTGTTAGAATCCGTCTATATTACAGTGATATCACGTCGAAAATAGTCTAGGACCGATACGGAAAAAGTTTCCTCTTAGCGGTGGGACTTGGAAAAATTTCCAGAGTTGTGTCGACGGAGTAGTACATCCGTCCATTATTAGCTAATAACTCGGTAAATAATAGTAGTAGCGAGTTTGGTGTTATGATATATATTGTTAGAAACCGTCTATATTACAGTGATATCACGTCTAAAATCGTCTAGGACCGATACGGAAAAAGAGTCCTCTTAGCGATGGGACTTGGTAAAATTTCCAGAGTTGTGTCGACGGAGTAGTACATCCGTCCATTATTAGCTAATAACTCGGTAAATAATAGTAGTAGCGAGTTTGGTGTTATGATATATATTGTTAGAAACCGTCTATATTACAGTGATATCACGTCGAAAATAGTCTAGGACCGATACGGAAAAAGTTTCCTCTTAGCGGTGGGACTTGGAAAAATTTCCAGAGTTGTGTCGACGGAGTAGTACATCCGTCCATTATTTGCTAATAACTCGGTAAATAATAGTAGTAGCGAGTTTGGTGTTATGATATATATTGTTAGAAACCGTCTATATTACAGTGATATCACGTCTAAAATCGTCTAGGACCGATACGGAAAAAGAGTCCTCTTAGCGATGGGACTTGGTAAAATTTCCAGAGTTGTGTCGACGGAGTAGTACATCCGTCCATTATTTGCTAATAACTCGGTAAATAATAGTAGTAGCGAGTTTGGTGTTATGATATATATTGTTAGAAACCGTCTATATTACAGTGATATCACGTCTAAAATCGTCCATGACCGATACGGAAAAAGATTCCTCTTAGCGGTGGGACTTGGAAAAATTTCCAGAGTTGTGTCGACGGAGTAGTACATCCGTCCATTATTAGCTAATAACTCGGTAAATAATAGTAGTAGCGAGTTTGGTGTTATGATATATATTGTTAGAAACCGTCTATATTACAGTGATATCACGTCTAAAATCGTCGATGACCGATACGGAAAAAGATTCCTCTTAGCGGTGGGACTTGGAAAAATTTCCAGAGTTGTGTCGACGGAGTAGTACATCCGTCCATTATTAGCTAATGACTCGGTAAATAATAGTAGTAGCGAGTTTGGTGTTATGATATATATTGTTAGAAACCGTCTATATTACAGTGATATCACGTCTAAAATCGTCTAGGACCGATTCGGAAAAAGATTCCTCTTAGCGATGGGACTTGGTAAAATTTCCAGAGTTGTGTCGACGGAGTAGTACATCCGTCCATTATTTGCTAATAACTCGGTAAATAATAGTAGTAGCGAGTTTGGTGTTATGATATATATTGTTAGAAACCGTCTATATTACAGTGATATCACGTCTAAAATCGTCCATGACCGATACGGAAAAAGATTCCTCTTAGCGGTGGGACTTGGAAAAATTTCCAGAGTTGTGTCGACGGAGTAGTACATCCGTCCATTATTAGCTAATAACTCGGTAAATAATAGTAGTAGCGAGTTTGGTGTTATGATATATATTGTTAGAAACCGTCTATATTACAGTGATATCACGTCGAAAATAGTCTAGGACCGATACGGAAAAAGTTTCCTCTTAGCGGTGGGACTTGGAAAAATTTCCAGAGTTGTGTCGACGGAGTAGTACATCCGTCCATTATTTGCTAATAACTCGGTAAATAATAGTAGTAGCGAGTTTGGTGTTATGATATATATTGTTAGAAACCGTCTATATTACAGTGATATCACGTCTAAAATCGTCCATGACCGATACGGAAAAAGATTCCTCTTAGCGGTGGGACTTGGAAAAATTTCCAGAGTTGTGTCGACGGAGTAGTACATCCGTCCATTATTAGCTAATAACTCGGTAAATAATAGTAGTAGCGAGTTTGGTGTTATGATATATATTGTTAGAAACCGTCTATATTACAGTGATATCACGTCTAAAATCGTCCATGACCGATACGGAAAAAGATTCCTCTTAGCG
The DNA here is from genome assembly GCF_050948215.1 of Halictus rubicundus. Classification (NCBI taxonomy): domain Eukaryota; kingdom Metazoa; phylum Arthropoda; class Insecta; order Hymenoptera; family Halictidae; genus Halictus; species Halictus rubicundus. Next base: position 300,883 of record NW_027488749.1, on the reverse strand, counting down.
GTGGGACTTGGAAAAATTTCCAGAGTTGTGTCGACGGAGTAGTACATCCGTCCATTATTAGCTAATGACTCGGTAAATAATAGTAGTAGCCAGTTTGGTGTTATGATATATATTGTTAGAAACCGTCTATATTACAGTGATATCACGTCTAAAATCGTCTAGGACCGATTCGGAAAAAGATTCCTCTTAGCGATGGGACTTGGTAAAATTTCCAGAGTTGTGTCGACGGAGTAGTACATCCGTCCATTATTTGCTAATAACTCGGTAAATAATAGTAGTAGCGAGTTTGGTGTTATGATATATATTGTTAGAAACCGTCTATATTACAGTGATATCACGTCGAAAATAGTCTAGGACCGATACGGAAAAAGTTTCCTCTTAGCGGTGGGACTTGGAAAAATTTCCAGAGTTGTGTCGACGGAGTAGTACATCCGTCCATTATTAGCTAATAACTCGGTAAATAATAGTAGTAGCGAGTTTGGTGTTATGATATATATTGTTAGAATCCGTCTATATTACAGTGATATCACGTCGAAAATAGTCTAGGACCGATACGGAAAAAGTTTCCTCTTAGCGGTGGGACTTGGAAAAATTTCCAGAGTTGTGTCGACGGAGTAGTACATCCGTCCATTATTTGCTAATAACTCGGTAAATAATAGTAGTAGCGAGTTTGGTGTTATGATATATATTGTTAGAAACCGTCTATATTACAGTGATATCACGTCTAAAATCGTCCATGTCCGATACGGAAAAAGTTTCCTCTTAGCGGTGGGACTTGGAAAAATTTCCAGAGTTGTGTCGACGGAGTAGTACATCCGTCCATTATTAGCTAATAACTCGGTAAATAATAGTAGTAGCGAGTTTGGTGTTATGATATATATTG